>NC_030420.2:32122422-32187422 GCF_001660625.3 Ictalurus punctatus
GTTGATTAATTTTCTATACCAGCGTTCATTCTAGTACGCTATTGTTTCTATAGCAACAGCTCATCCACAGGGGGTTGTAACAGTAAGCAGTTATTTAATGAAGCCTTCTGTAAGGAGGGGTTTATTTCACGTTTCTGTGATGGAAGGAGTCTCCAGTGTCAGCGGTTTGTAACGGTCAGGAAGTTTTCCTACCGCAGGAAAGAGCTTATGCTGCTATAACGTGAGTGAGTGTAAGAGGAACTGACGTCTCGCAGGTGTTCCCCGACTTTAAACGTAACGATACAGTGCCTTGCAAAAGTATTCACCCCCCACCCCTCCTTGGTGTTCTTCCTATTTTGTTGCATTGCAGCCTGCAATTTAAATGGATTTTTATTTAGGTTTTATGTAATGGACCTAACAAAATAGTCCAAATTGTTGAAGTGGAATGAAAAAATACTTTATTTAAATAATAATAATAAATACTTAGGCACACGCAAGATATTTTTTTAATAATTGTATTATGTGTCCTAATTATTGTTTGTGTCACAATAAAAAAAAAAAAAATTCTAGAGGTTTACTTAGAGAAGCGAAGCCTGTCTCATCGAGTGCGACTCACACATGGCAAGCTCTGCAATTTAACACACAATATGGCCGCCCCACCCCCCCACACACACACACATCACATCACCACCAGCCAACAGAGCGAACAAAACCAGCATGAAGCCTCAGAGACTCCATCTGTTCAGACTGATGTATTTTTACTCTCCCAGACCACAGCGACCAATACTTCCCACAATGCACCAGTCCAGAACGTGTGACGCTCGGCCCAGAGAAGCCAAAACCCGGCTGAACCTCCTCCCATCAAAACCCTCCCTCTTTCAGAGAGGAAGCGGAACTTACAGCAAGCACGCTGTTATTTGAAATGAAGCGCAGAAACATTGGCACCCTCTCAGAGAAGGGGCGAACTGATCGTTCACACACTGACTCACATTTTTCACTTCAATAATTGGAGAAAGTATTCAACCTCCATCCATCCATTTTCCATACCGCTTATCCTACACAGGCTCGCAGGGAGCCTGGAGCCTCTCCCAGGGGACTCGGGGCACAAGGCGGGGGAAATCCCTGGACGAGGTGGCAACCTGACCCTAACCCATCAGGGCACAATCGCACGCCGAGTCGCACACCCAGCCTACAGCACATGTCTTTGTACCGGGGGAGGAAACTGGAGTACCCGGAGGAAAGCACCGAAACACAGGGAGAACATGGGGTACGGGGGCAGTCCCGGAGATGCGAGGCAAACGCGCTAAGCACCGTGACCGTATTTCAACGTTTAAAAGTATAGTCTATTTAAAATGAATGTCATCCTTTCGAATTCTTTTGTCTCAATTTTTGTCTATTTCCTGTTTTCCTAGAATATTTTATCCCCAAACATGGTTGCCTCTGCCAGGAGGTTAAGACTCCATTTCTATGCACTTCAACTCAGAAGTGGTTGCAGGATCCACAACCTGTTGTACTTTCCGCTATTCAATTCGAAGGTGTCGATTCGTTTTCTAGAACAGCTGCTCTGACGATAGTGCTGGCTGTAATTCAAATGACAGCTTTATCGTTTCTATAGTAACGGCTCGTTCGTAGAGACTTGCGTAATCTAAGGCTTATCCATCCATCCATCTTCTATACCGCTTATCCTTTAGGGTCACGGGGGAACCTGGAGCCTATCCCAGGGAGCATGGGGCACAATGCGGGGTACACCCTGGACAGGGTGTCAATCCATCGCACGGCACAATCACATACACACTCACACACCCGTTCATACACTACGGACACTTTGGACTCGCCAATCAGCCTACCATGCATGTCTTTAGACTGGGGGAGGAAACCGGAGTACACGGAGGAAACGCCCGCAGCACGGGGAGAACATGCAAGCTCCGCACACATGGTATGACAAATGCTGTTTTTTTTTTTTTTTTTTTTTTTTTTTTGATGCAGTCGTCGACAGATTGACGTCATATACGGAATGAAACACTTGAGGTTGTGCTGTTAGTGGAAAATAATCCACTTCAGGCTGTGTAACGGTAACGCTGCTTCACCACAGCGCCTCATCGTTGATCGTTTTCCTATAACAGCACACCTCCGAGAGTTACACGGTATTGATTCATTTTTTATAACCTGGTTCTGCATTTTTTGCGTTGGAATAAAATGTCGGTGTCGGTTTTAGCAGCAAAGCATAATGGCCACTAGAGGGCGACAGAGTCACGTGGACGTAGAGACACGCGGCCATGAGCAGACCTCAAACGTTGCCGTATGTTCCGGTTGCGTGTGCGACCGGAAGTTGTGTGAAATTCGTGAAACTCACGAAATGGTTGGGAACGGACGGCTGCATTTATGAATCTTATAATCGACACCTTATGTGCAGTGTATAGTTGGGAAACTGTTGATCACGTGATATCTGGGTGAAGCCACAGCTGCTGTCTTGTGGTCTTGACTCACTTCCTAGCTGGTCGTTTAGCCTGAGCAATCCCTGCCCCGAGTGTTTACATGGCATTTACATCAGCCAGACTGCGAGAGAGAGAAAGATCTAGCGTTTTCCAGCTCAAATGAAAACAACCCAGCTTGTTTGCTCAAGGTGGAGTCACGTGATTTCAGCTCAGGTGACTGGCACGGCGATAAGGTGTGATCCGGAACAGACTCATGGCCTTGAGAGATAAAAGTTTACTGGCAGAGCCTGTTTGCCAGACCTTGAAAATGAGTGCAGGGAATATTTTCATTATACACTAATACACTTGGAGTCATGCTGTTGGGGGGGTGGGGGTGGGGGGGTGTATGAAGCACCATCTTACTATCCGCAAAGTCGATTCTTTTCCAGTCACGACACACCCTAAATAAGTGTTTTATTCCTATTATACACTAGCAACATGGATTACTTTTTTATCCATTTATAGCTACATTTAACAAGCCAGTTCCTGTTCTCACTTACATTATAGCAGCTGTAAACACTCGTTCCCTCACCACCCTGTCTTTTCCTCTTTTAAACTCTTTTGAAGTTAATAATAATAATTAAAAAAAAAACCCACAAAGTTTAAACTCCTCGGTCCTGAAGATGTCAGAAAACAAATCCCTCCCTCTCTCTCTCTCTCTCTCTCTCTCTCTCTCTCTCTCTCTCTCTCTCAGACTCCTACATAAACGTTAGACTGTCGTATATTTTTTTTTAAATAATGACGTGACAGATTTGCTGTTATTTTCCTAACGTCCTATTTCTTTAATATCAGGGTAAACAGTATATCACTATCATACATTCCTCTATCCCGCCATTTTCTGTACCGCTTATCCTATACAGGGTCACGGGAGCCTGGAGTCTATCCCAGGGGACTCGGGGCACAAGGCGGGGGACACCCGGGATGGGGTGCAAACCTATTGCAGGGAACAATCGGACACTACGGACAATTTGGAAATGCAGATCAAGCCTATAGCGCATGTCTTTGGACTGGGGGAGGAAACTGGAGTACCAGGAGGAGAACATTAATAACTGGGGGGGGTAAATGATATCAAAGTTTGCATCGGTCTTTCGAAACGCGACACAAACGCACAAGACTCCGTACCTGCCTCAATCTATTTGCAGCTCCTCTGATCAGATTTTGCATCCTAGCAGTTAGAATATCTACGGAGTACAAACTTTTACACATCAGATCAAGACAACACACCGAATCGGACAGCGAATTTGTGGTTCAAAGCGTTTTTTATTGTTTTTCATTAGAAAACAATACAAAATCCTGCAACAAGTCATATGTCTTGCTTTGAGTGAACTGAAAATCAGCCACGTGGTACAGTAAAGTGCTTTTTATGGTTTTTGTCGTCATCCCGAGAGGAAACCCCGGGCGGCGGGTCGTTTCAGGAAGCGAGCTTTCTCGGTTGAGCGAGACAGACCGACCGACAGGAGAAGAGGAGAGGTCGGGGACTGTCCTACTGAAAGACTCGCGCTCGACTGACCGAGAAATCCCGCTTCGTGGAAATAACCCTGCAGTTTGGATCTTCTTCCCATGAGTCATTTGGGTTGTGGGTGGGAAAATTCAGAAAATCAGACAGTGCTGAATACATGAGTTTTTCAACCTTCAGGTCACATTAACATGAAAAATAATAAAATAATAATAAAAAAAATATACAGTTTAACAGAGGGGAAAATAAAAGCATTTCGGGCCCTATAGTAATAAATTCATTTGGGGAAAAAAGGTTGAACTCCAACATCCCACTGCTACAAGTACAGCTGTTAAGAAAGAACGCTGTTCCTGCAACCTTTTTCATAACAACAAAAACAAACGGAAGTAAAGAAAAGGTGAGGATTAAATCTCATCCCCGACTCTTTAACATGAGGCAGTCCTTAACTTCTGGATAAGGGGGGAGAAAATAACAACAATAATAAAAACAGTGGTGGATCTCGTCTCGGATGCTTTCGGACGTCCGAATCCAAGCCACGTTTCTTATTTTTTGTTTTTGAGAACGAAACCAAAGTTCGGTGCCTTTGCAGTAAAAACAGGACGAGGAGAATTAAATACAGGAGAGTCCAATACTGATTCGACCCGTGGTCGAAATGATTCTCCAAACCAGGCGATTGCTTTGTCTCATGAACAGCTTTGTGTACAGGTATAAAGGTAGTTTCCCGAGCAAAACGTGAGAAAACCGCTGCATATACAATTCAAGTAAGTCTTACTATAAGACATAAAACCTCCACAAAAAGATGCAAAATGTAGAAATATATATGTATAAAAAGAAAAAAAAAAAAAAAGAAAAAAAAAATTACAATCAGTGTCCTATTCTCAACTAATAGGCTCGAGTGCCGTTTGTGTCGTTTTGCAACCTATGAAAGGAAACGCACCACCGAACGCGGGGCGCTCGCTTAAACATTCAACAGGATTATTATACATCGTGCGGATGTTGTTTGTTTGTTTTTGCCTTCTCATTGGTGACATTAATGCCTGAAAACAAGTACAACCCATAAAACAAGTTCCACCAATCTACCAATGTGGACACGTACGTCTAGACTCAAACGATGCACTTCCTTTGCCAAACATCCCTCCAGCACAATCCTGCGTTCCGGGTCAGAAAGCTAGTTACGCGGGATAAAAATAATAATAATAATAATAAAAACTAACGCATGAAGTAGACTAACCTGAAGTTAGACAACGTTACTAACAAGAAATGAGGCGGACAAATCGCTAACTCGGGACAAGATGATGACCTGTCCAGGATATTAGGGTTTTGTTTGTTTGTTTTTCTTTTTTTAAATTCAGTCACCTAATGGACAATCGGCTCAGTAGACAAGCCAGCGTTCGCAAAAAGAGACATTTTCCTCTCCTTGCACGTGTTTGTTCAAGACGTCGAGAACAAGATGCTAGCCAGATCATCCGTTACGTGAGGACGGAGCGTCACCGCTCGTAGCGGAAACGTCGTCCGATGCCTCGCTCACGACTCCGCCCCCCCCTCCCACTCAGAGACTTTATTTTTCATAGAAAAGGAGAACACCCGAGTCATCTTCTACGTGACCATTTACTCGTTTGTACCTGTATTAACTAGCTGGCTCGCCGTACGTCGTTACACGACGTTACACTTATCCTCGTCGGTCAGGTTATGGTGTTGGGCTCTGAGAAGGAATTTATGATGATTTGTCCACCCCTGATGAAAAACACTGAAAGTAATCAAAGTAACTGCCCTTTCGTTCTCACTTCAATTTTGTTTAAAAAAAAAATAATAATAATAATTCACACATTATATACCCCAACTTCTGCACCGGCAATACATCACATGAATACTTAAATGAGGTTTAAAAAAAAAAAAAAAAGAAAAAAAAAAGAAAGAAAAAAGGAAAAACAAGGGGGGGGGGGGGACTAAAAAAAAAAAAAAAAAAAAAAAAAATCCGGTGTTTCACCTGAACATTTTGAACAGCACCTGCTTGAATTGAAGATGAAGATACAATAGCAATAATAATAATAATAATAATAATAATAATAATAATAATAATAATAACAACAACAACAACAACAAGCTTAAAACATCAGTGTGGCACAGTTTCAATATTCAAATGGAGTTACACACAAAAAAAAAAAAAAGAAAGAAAAAAAACCGACAAGTAAACTTTTTAAACAAACAAAAAAGAAGAAGAATTGTTCACACTTATTCATACAGCTACACTGCCTTGGAAGACTTTTTTTTTTTTTGTAAGTTTTTCCGACTTGTTTTTTTTTTTTTCCTGGAATGCTTTTCCATCTTTTTTTTCTCTTCATTTTTTACTTTTCTCCTGCCCTCTTCTCTCTTAATGGGTTGTAAATGTTTCATGTATTTGGCAGTGCCTACGAGGCAACGGGTTTATATAATCGCTGTACCGTCAGACTGTGACATCGTTACCAAACGGTTTTGTTTGTTTTGTCCCCCCCCTGTCCCCAAAGCCTTATTCCCTGACCAGCTGGAGTTCAGTTAATGACGTAAACAAACCTGTGCTTGCATAACCACGAGATCGTCCCGCCGCCCCCAGCATGTGCTTGACGACTAACCCCTTGTGCTGATCACGGTCGACACAAAAAAAAGGTTATACGTTTACTTATGATCTTCAACAGAAGACAAGTCTGAGAAGTTAATGGCTTTAAAAAAATTTAGGGGGAGAGAGGGGGAAAAAAAAAAAAAGGGAACTTAAGTAGGATCCCAAAGTACAGTGATCAGTTCACAAAGTGCACTTTTGGAGAAAATGCGTTTGAATATATGCAAATATACTCTGGCACTGATTGGGGGGGTGGGGGGGTGGGTGGGCGTTATATATATATATTTTAGGTGCTTTTGTTAATTTGGTAGAAAAAGCCAATCCTTGAATAACAGACATCGGGTTTAATGCTGTACGAGCGAGTGTCTGGGGTTTTGTTTGCTGATGACAGGAATTCACTGGCTTCGGAACACTAATGGAGGCGAGGCGAGGCACTGATAGCACAGAAAAGAAAAGAAAAGAAAAGAAAAAGAAAAGAAAAAAAAAAAAAAGAAGAAAAAAAAAAAAGGAACATCTCCCAGAAGTCTGAAAGCTTGAGTGATGAAGTAATTAGGAATTGCATAAAGCGTGCGAATCTTAGTACTGACGACGCGGACGTCCGGGCACGTACGGGAGGCAGAACATTCCTGAAAGTCTTCTCATTGAGAAAAAGAACCCAAAAAAAAAAAAAAAAGAAACTAATAATAAAAATTCACAGTGGATCCAGTTGTAAAAGTGGAAGCAGCTGAGGAACGGGGAAGGGGGGTTTCTGTAGGTGTCGTAGTCCTTTGGTGTCTTGAGCATCTGGCTTCAAAATTCTGCCTTTTCAATAAAAATTAAATAATAAAAAAAACAAAAACAAACGAGAAAAAAACAAAAAAAACAAAAAAAACAAACAAACAAACAAAAAAAAAAAAACAGTTGACTTATCCCTCTGCTTATCCGTCCCGTCCCGAACCTTGCCGCGGGGTGCTGGCAGAAGTGCTGGAAGAGCCTGAGGATGAATAGAGGAGGGCGCGACACCGCAACCGGGTTCAGGACGAGCCTCAGACGCCCTCATTTTGCATACAGGAAATATTTCACCCAAAAATTCTATCTTAGATGAGGCACTCATTTTAATGAGGAAGAGGCACGGATAGGCAGAGGGATACCTGAACGATGGGGCAGCAGAGACTTCCAAAAAAAACAAAAAAAAAAACAAATGGGGATATAGAGATATATATATATATATATATATATATATATATATATATATATATATATATATATATATATATATATATATATATATATATATATTTAACTTCCCCTCACTGACTGTCCAGCAGGTTGAGCGGAACTGAAACGGCTCTCAGGCGCAGTCTCCGATAAGGACAAGCGGAGCGAGGAGCTGGCTGAGCTCGGCGGCGGACACCGGCGCCCCCTTCATGGCGCTGCTCCTCTGCCTCCGTTTGGCCAGTTTGGAATTGGATGGCGGCGAGAGACGCATAGAGCACGCGCCCGCCGTCACCACCTGAGGAGACGCCTCTTCCTGCAGCTGAGCTTCCAGGACGTCCTGCTCTGCGAGCTGCCGGTTCACAGCCATCGCCTGTCCGGCGAAGAACGTTAGGTCCTTGGTGCTGCTGTTCCTGAGGGCACGGAGGACGCGGGTGAGCGAGGTCAGCAGATAAACACGCTGTTGTTCCTTAGCTGAACTACTACGTTAACTTTAACGCTACAGACAGTAAACAGACTAGGATTAAAAAAGAAAACAAACCCAAAACACACCTTTGAAGCAGGATGGAGGCTGGGATAGAATCAGGAGCACCCTGACCGAGGAAAGAAGAAAAAACATTACCATTACTTCATACTACTAAACACGCGCTCAATCCACTGAAATGCTTCTGACGGCTGGACATTTTCCTAAGAAACAGCCTTGTAAATGATTTACGCCATAGGCAAAATTACCAGCTGATTCTTAAAAGAGAGAGAGAGAGAGAGAGAGAGAGAGAGAGAGAGAGAGAGAGAGAGAGAGAGAGAGAGAGAGAGAGAGAGAGAGAGAGAGAACAGCCTAGATCCTTACCCCTTGCACCCATGGGTGCTGCAGAACCTGAGCGGCGCTGAGCCGGTTCTTTGCGTCCCGGACCAACAGTCTGGAGATGAGGTCTTTGGCACTCCAGGAAATATGAGCCCACTCTTTCTCGGGAAACTCGTATTTGCCCTCCTGGATACTCTCGAACAGTGTGTTCTGAGATTGGTGGATAACAAAAAGAAAGAGATCGATTATTATTTACAGTGATGATGAGTATGGTCATAGCACGGCACACAGCTCAACACTTTCCCTTCTTGGGAAATATGCATACTATAATATACGGTATAGAATCAAAGGCAGAGCTGAGAAACTCATTTCCGGGCCAGAAAAAAGAAAAAAAAAAAAAAAAAAAAAAAGGCCCCACCGCAAACCGAACCCAGCAAATCCGGTTCACGGATTGCATGTGAGCATTTTTCAAAGCCATCTTTGAATAATTATCGTACGTCTAGAATCACTTTTAAAATAAATAAATAAATTTTATTTATTTAACAGCCACTTTAACTCATCACAACACGTTTGTGCCGAGGTCGACGTACTTGGCAGGCGTGACAAGGCTCCCCGTTCTCCCAGCCGCAGTCGCTTCCACAGCGGCCCACGAAGGGAGGATAGCCACTTAGCATGATGTACAGGATGACGCCCAGGCTCCACAGGTCGCAGCGTTTATCGTAGATGGTGGCTTCCTCGTTGAACGCCTCCACCACCTCGGGCGCCATGTATTCAGCAGAACCACACTGCAAGAGGACAAACGGAAGGAGCGGCGCCGTCAGTCACTGCACGGGAACGACGTAAACGGTTGCCACCTCTGCTGTTAATATGCAACGGCGTCATAAGGAAATGGCGGTTATGTGTAGGTGTGGTGCGGCAAAGGGCGAAAGGAACAAATAAATATAGAGCGTGTATTAAACGCCAGCTGCTTTGCAAGTGTTTTCGTATGTAAACGGAGGTCATGTGCTTTGAGGAGAAAGCGTGTGACCGTCGCATGGATTAGAGATAAGCCGTGCGCATGAGATCACCGCAAAAAGAGATAAATACATCAATCGTTTCATTGTACAGGTTCGGGATTAGGTATGGAGTTTGTATGAAATGAATAAGACGCTTGGGGGCGTGCTGTTTTAGGAAAATAATCCATGATAGGCTGCAGTGTTGGACTATAGAAACCTCTGTGTGTGTGTGTGTGTGCGCAGAGACTGAAACTGAGAAAGACGATATGTGTGCTGAAAGGGTTACTTTCATGGCTGAGTCGGTTGAGTCATGGAAAGTTTTTGGAAACTCAGCGCGGCGTTCGCTCTCTAAGTCTCTCTAAGCGAAACGCCTCCGTTCTGAAACTAGGCCAAATGCCCAGGAAGGGAAAAGAGGATCGAGTGTCCCAGAAAGCCGATCGCTCAACACCTCTTACACAACACTACACACACCCACACCGCATAAACAAAACACAACCACACGGGCGTGCTTTATAAAAACGCGTATAAAAACGAGCGCGTTTCCCAACGGAAAGCCGTAACGGCGATCGAGCGAAAAGATAATCCTTCAAAGCTGCAGGGCCTTCAGTCCGGTTCGATTTTCCTCTACAAGCATTTCTTCTGTTAGACCGCATTAAGCTCCTGTAATTATGAAACGCAGGCTGGGGTATATATATATATATATATATATATATATATATATATATATATATATATATATATATATATATATATATATATATATATATATATATATATATATGGTTGCGGAATTACCACTTGTGGGATGTTTTTTTCCCCCTCCCAAGAATCGGTAATCCGAGGGAATTTCTAGGTTAAAGCCCGGTCAGCGTTTTTGAAGGAGGAGTTCTTTAGTGAGGTCATCGAGGAGCTTCATGAACTTTATTTACAAGAATATACTGCAGCAAACGATGCCAAAAACCAGTCAGATACTTTTCAGCTTGCTGAGGCATATGTTTGCTTTGTTTTGTTTTGGTTTTGAGGGCTGACGTTCTTCTCTTGGCGTGTTTGCGCAGGCAGCGAGCTTCCTTTGTCCTCCATGTACGCAGCTGCCGTGCCGCTCCGCCCCACTGAGCCTTTATGCAACGCACGTTCGCAGTGCAGGAATTCAGGAGCTGCAGACAAAAGCGTCGCTGTTCTGAACTGCCCCCTCCTCCTCCTCTCGCCATCGCTCATCCCCCCCCCCCCCATTCAGGTCGCCTCTTAACAGCCTCTCTATCAGGGGTCAGACAAAAGACGAGCCCCTGAGCTGCTCCGGATGACGGCGTAAATAGTGCTGTTAGCTACTCGGAGCAAATGGAAGATTCCACGATTAGCAAACAGCAAATGTTTAGTGTTCTTTATAGACCTGGAGATATGGGTGCTATCTCTAATAGCAGGAGATGAGAGGAGAGAGGAGGAGGAGGGAGATCAGATGATAACCTGCACTGCAGATTTTCTCTTCCTGTAACTACTTGGTGCAAACTTAGCAAAGCCTTGCATCAGGCACTTCCTTGGGTGGAGGGGCGGGGAATTACGGCATATGGGAGAGACAGATAGCTGACTGATGTAGAGTTGTTGGCAAACTAAATGTGGGGTTTTCCTGGCCATGTGACAAGGAAGTGGCTTCTCAGCTGGCAGTGTGTTTCAGTTTGTGGCTCAGTTTTGCATCAGCCTCTCATGCCTGAGCAGGTTACATGTAAGTCAGGTTTAAAATTCCCCTGTGTCTGCACACGTGTGTGCGCGCGCGAGAGTTCACAGCTGTGTGGTGGTACACAGGCTCAGCAATGAGCTCTGCAACAACCAGACATTTCTCAGAAATCAAACCCACACCGTTACAAGAAGTGAACAGAGGCCGCATAGGTTAAACCAACCATTTCCTTTATTAAAAAACAAACAAACCCCAACACACTTACTAAACCTTGGCACACCTCGGTTTGTGTGCAGGAATGAAGAATCTGCTAAGATGATCCTCGTGATAAAGCCTAAGCAAAACAAGTAGAATGCTTGCTCCACACTTGAGCACTTGGCTCCTCCTACCCAGCTCGCCCTCCCTGTCCACCAGCCAATCGCAACCCAGTTGCTATGCTCGAGAAGCAGCAGAGAGCGAAAGGACTTCCCATAACGTCTGACCTCGCTGCTACTCTCTACCAGAGAAACAAAACAAACAAAGCAATAAGAACAACAACAAAAAAAACAAAAGCCAGAAGTGAAAATGTCAAAAGAGCAAAAGGGACAGGCCGAGGCACGAGGGACGGAAAGCGAGGAGTTCCAACGAACCCACTTCCAGGAACATGACTGGAATTTTCTTTTTTTTTTTTAATTCTTGTTTGATAACTTCTCTGAGCCTTGAGATTTATTGTTCCGCACAAGGTGTTCTTGCGATGAAGGACCCGGGCCGATTCTGTTCCCGAGAACAAGTCCAAACTGGGTTAGAAATAGAAACAAAATCTCTAAAAAGAACTCAAAACAAAAACACTGATTTATTTTTGTGTTTTATTTTGAAATCTTTTGCTTAAAGAGGCACCGCCTCGGTTGTATAAACCGCAGCTAGCGGTAATCGGAGAATGGGCCGCGCTTCAGTGCTGCACGAGCTAATAAAACTTTTTTTTTTAATTAATTAAAAAAAATTTTCAAAACCACACGTGCAAAACTCTCTCCACACGTTTTGTTATTCTACCCCCTCCAATAGTCTGGAGACTTTCTAAAGACACGCAGGAGCCTAGAGTCCAACTTGGGTTACACCAAACACCCCTGGGAAAACATTTCACTACACACCACCTACTGTTTCTCCATCACCTGTTCTTATCCGTCCCATTTCACTGATCCTTGTGCATGTGAGAAGGCACGACCGTTCCAACACACACACACACACACACACACACACTGTTCGAGGGTTCAACACTAAACATGATCCATAAACGGATTAAACTCCAACCCAAAAGATATGAATGTAGAAAGGTCGTATCTGATCGCTCTCCTGTAGCTGATAAATAAGTTATCAAATCCCAGCCCTGAATGTTTGTCTCGCTCGGAGGCACTCCTGAAAACAAAAAAAAAAAACTTCCCAGCCAGCCGTAAATCCGGGCCTTGACCTCAGACGAGCGATAGCGTGTAGGGAGGGGGCCGTCTGATAAGAGCGGCATTGTAGAAACATCTGGCTTATCTATGATGAATATATGAATATTCTCTCGCTCGGACAGGGTGTTGTTCTTCGGATCGATATGGGTTTACGTACCGGTGTGAGGAGCTCTGGGGTAGAGATGGGAGAGCTGTCGCTGTTCAGCTTGATTCCACTGCCCAGGTCGAAATCGCAGATTTTCACGGGGGAAATCTGAAAGCGGAAGAGTAGGGTATCGACGTCAGGAACGAGTCACGCGTCTCGACCGCACGAGCTGTCATGCTTGTCCGTCATGCTTGTGATTACAGACGTTCGCTCAACTGCAAATCCGTACTAACGTTCTCATTCAAGACTTGTCGAGAACGAGAAAAAAGAAATAATTTAAAAGAATAATAATAATAAAAAAAAACAAACTCACCCTGTCTTGATGTTCACATAAGATGTTTTCAGGCTTGAGGTCTCTATGGGCCATCCCTAGAGGACACACAAGATATTAGACTGGTTCTCTAGGGGTTTTTTTAGAATGACAAAAGAGCAACAGAGTAAAAGTATGTTTCCAATACACTGTGTTGCCAAGTGCTGCTATAAATAGAGGATCATACGAATGTCCTCCGGGCGAAGACGAACCATGAGACCCTTCACCTTTTCGATGTGTTTCTTAGAACCTCTTTTAAAGAAGCGATACGAGACACCGAAACGCGATCAGGCTGCGATTTGATATCCAATCCTCCGGCACCCTGGCTACCTCTCCCCACCACCACCTTGCTTAATTCCTAACCGGACTATTCCCAGTACGTGACTTGTACTATAATTATACAAAACCGTGATGTCATTCTGCCATTCGAATACATAAACCCGCTCACCTTTGTTGTGCAGAAAGTCCAGAGCGCTTGCGATGTCCTGCACCACAATGCTCGCTTCCTGTTCGCTGAAGTGTCTCCTTCTGTGAATGTGGGTCAAGACAGAGCCTGGATGGGGGAGGGGTGGGGAAAATCAAATATATAAAGTGCACACATGGAAAACAAATCGTATTAACAGCGTAATTCTATTAGTTCAGACATGGAGAACGCTGGTAGGATCTACATACCTCCCCTCAGCTTCTCAAACACCAGGTAGAACTTATCCTCCTCCTCGAAAAACTCCACAAGCTCCAGGATGTTTCTGCAGCGAGACAGGATGAACGGCTTCAGAACTTCAGGATGTGTACACACAGTAAGTTTCTAAAGGCATACGTGCAGAGCATGGACTATTACACTGCGTCTATCTGGGTCGGGACGAGGGTCACACGCGAGCGAGCCCCATGATCGGGTCGTGTGTGTAAATCGTGGCTCTAATTCTCCTGCGTGATATCTTGAGCGTCATTACATTTCATGCAAAGCGCAAAGCCGATTAAAAGCGACGCCTCGAGTCTGGGGAGTACGTTACCTGTGGCCCTGGCACTGATACAGCATCTCCACCTCCCTGAACACGCGACTTCGGCTATGTCCCGGTCTCTTCTCTATGATCTACAAAACAAGAGGAGAAAAAGAAAAAAAAAAAAAAAAAAAACAACATGTCAGTACTGTAGTATCGAAAGCTTTCAACGTTAACATTTTGTAGTTTTCCCTCTCGTCCACACAATCACCGTCATCTGAAAGTCCCTGCAACAGCTGCGAACGCTGCCCTGCGTACCTAAATATACACTAACCCATATCCCAGGCCGAGGAGGCCCACGACAGTACAAACACAAACACAAAGCTCTCACAATGTTAGCGGGTCAAATTCCACCGACGATTAAAGCATGTCAAACTCGGAACGAGCTAAATTGAGCCTGGAGGTTATGGAGAGCTGGAATTGGTTGTTGACAGTAAATTGCTCTCGCTCTCTCAGGTCCCCCCCCCTCGCCCCCCTCGCCATGTGGCGCGTTCTGGACGTGACCGGATTAGTGGTGCTAGTGAGAGAAGCGGCACACAATGCAGGTCCTGGATTAGAGCCCCGGCGTTAAGGCCAGCTCTGCATTCCCCCATGCACCACAGCGTGCGCCTGAGTCAGCAACCTCCGAACAGAAGCCGCACAAACCCGTGCTAACCAAACTGACAACGGATCTGAAGGACCGTAAGTGTGCGGAGCGAAATCCGTCAGACTTTCCGTTTCGGTTTTTCCCCTTTTCAGAGTTATAAAAAGCCACAAGAGGGAGGAGTTCATACCACAGCGCTTTCGAATTCCTTAATCCAATTCGTTTCCTGTAACTGAAGCGCCGACGTTAGTGCCGGCAATTTGCAATCTGGATTCAATTAACGTGCTTGTGACGAGAACACGTTATCGTTTCTATAGCGACAACTCACTTGGAGGAACTTCTACAACGGGAGCGATGGACTGCTGGTGGACACGAAGAACAAACACACTTCAGGAAGTGTTGTCGTTGTAAAATAATCAGCTTCCCGATGGCGACAGAAACTATGCGACGTGTTACGCTGCATCACACCACCGTGTCGTTGATTACTTTCCTATAACGGCACACCCCCGAGTGTTTCCTTCCTTCCTTCCTTCGTGGATGGATAGCACCATAAATCCTCACAGTTGCCTTAATGGTGCTAGACTGAGTGTGTAAACTAAGCCAGGCCTCCAAACATGACAGCCAGAAGCCCAAGCTAAAAGGAACAAGGGTGTGTGTGTGTGTGTGTATGTGTATATGTGTGTGCGTGCACACAACTCAAGAGGGCTGTTTCCACTCAGTTCTTTTGTTCAGACTCGGATACCGACACCACACACACACACCCCCACCCCCCTTTATGCCCCGACCTCAGGGAGGGGGTGGGGTCACCAGGACATCTGGTCTCAATTTACAGCACCCCTTCCCACCCAAAAAAAAAAACGGCCCTGATGCAGATAACGAGCCACGACCCTCCCGGGACAACAAAGCCCTGCAGAAAGGTAGTGCTGCTAAAGCAAGCATGTGACCTTCCAGCTTTCTGCAAAAAAACCCCCCCCGAAAAAAACAAAACACCATCAGCAATACGAATACACGCTGGCGGCGGTAGTCGAGTTAACCCTTTTTACAGATTTGTCGTCTTATCACGTTTAACAAAAGGCAAACGGAACTTTCTGGCGCAGTCTCTCCTTGCGAGCACGTGCCTCTGAAAATCAAAACAACCACGACATTTCTCAACGCTCCACTTCCTCAAAGTGTGTTCGACGAGAAAAAGAAATAAATCACGAGGTATTGCGCCTCAGGCACATAACGTTTAGTCTTGAAGCCACGCCTAACATCTTTGTACAGTTCAAAACATTTCAGGAATCAACCTCGGACTCCCCCCCCCCCTTCCACTTCTTCCTCCACTGGTGTGTGTTTTGGCAGACATACCACAAGAGAACACAATGTTCGCCCACCGCTGCCTGCCTCGCTGGCCAATAGCAGCGCAGAGCAGAGGAGGACGTGACACTCCCAGCGTTCCGATTGGCCGTCTTAGCGGATGAGCTAACAAAAACAGGATGGGGGAGCTTCTTTGCTGAGCCAGCCTTCAGTGCAGCTGCGGTGCAACAGCGCAGCGTGAACGCCCCCCCCCCCAAACACGACTCGACAAGCGTACGGCGATAATCAAAAGGGCTGCGTATCTGGTCCTTTCAATCTTGACTAATATTTAACTTCCAGGGTTAGGGGGAGAAACTCTTCACCTTGCAGCCAGGATCTATGAATAACACACGGGAACCTGAAAACACTTGTGTTCCCTGCTATTCAGTATCACAAACGCTGAGCTCGTGAAATTTCTTGGCAGAAATGCAGATTTCTATTTATAATGAATGAGCCAGAGGCGACCAGCTCACGCCCTGTAGGTTTTCAGAAGCGTAACACCCTCACAATAACAAGCTGCAGTCGTGTGCAGACGGCGGCTCCGTTTCCAGTAACCTGTTTTATAAGTTCCTAGGAATGGCACGAGTGCAAGGGGGTAATCCCGTTCAAAACGGCACAGGAACGCCACATGTCCGTCTGCCATGTTGACGGAACGCACGACTCGCCTGCTTTCGCCTATAAGCGACCGTTTGTTTAATCTCGGAGATTTTAACCCTGAACCGCAGGAAGTGCGTCTTACCTTCACGGCGTATTCCTTCTGCGTGATCTGGCTGATGCACGTTTGCACTTTTGCGTAAGCGCCCTCTCCCAACACTTCGTCCTGCAGCTTATAGACATCTGAATGGAGAAAGGCAAGAATAAACGCCGTTAACGCCGATGAAAGCGTGAAGCTTAAATCATTCCTCTGGAAGGCAAAACGCTTATCCGGTTCCACTTGCGAGACACAGTACAGCGGCACGGTGCACGGTACACGGGACCGCGTACGGTATAAACACGTGACGGAGTGAGATCGGGGCAGAATTTACCGTATATACCCAGAGAAGTGAATAATCTATACTCGGAACAGCATATTCTCAGGACGATATATAGTAAGGATATGCTCAGGACGGTAAAATATTCAGGACGACAGAAACTACAACAAAAGAACGTTGTAAGCAGTTGTAAACTGCAGACTCTAAACCGTCGAGCTGTTTTAGTAGAAAAGCAGATAGGGGTAGATAGAGGTAACCGTATCAGCAAGATCGGTAGTGTCTGAATCACCACGATTACAAATGCAGGGTGACTGCGATACCATGATTGTGTAAATAAAGGTAGCATGACCATAAAGGAAGCACACACGCGCGCGCGCACACACACCTTCAGACCCTGATATACACGCTCACACTCACCCTCAAACCGTCCCGAGAAGCTGTCCGTCGCCCGGCACCTCTTTTTCTTCTTGTTTCGCTTCTTGGCGTCTGGGATGTCGATCGGCTGGCTGGCAGGCATGTCTTCATGACGGGAAGAAAGAGAAAACGGTTACATGCGAAGAAACAAGGAAGCTGATCCTCTCTTAGCGGGAGACGGAAGTTGAACTACATAAAGCGAGTGCGACTGAGCTCTGACTCTTTACTGTAAACAACCGGACTGGTAGCAGGAATGCATCCAATTTATTTATTTATTTATTATACATGACAGTACGCGTGTGTGGTGTTTGGCAAGCAGATAGTCATCAGCAAGCCAAAAAAACACAACAACAACAAAGACCTCAAGCACTGCCAGAGCTCTATGTAAACGCTGGTTTTTAACGTCGTGACCTGACCGTAAAGCCACAAACCCCGAGGTCTGTATGCTTTGAGACAGAAGCGAGGACGTCAGCGGGGGCTTCTTACTCACCGGGGCGAGTGGAGCAATCAAAATTGAAGGCGGGATCAAGAAGGTGGGATCCGGTTTTGGAGAATTCGTCCGTTTCGAAAGGATTTTGGCCCTGAAACGAATGTTTAAAAAACTTTTTTTAAACGTTCGTTCAAACACCAAACAGAAGAAAGAAGGCGCACAAACGTGCGTGGATGTGCGTTTCTCGTATCAACAGTAATTAACGTGTAATTGTAATGAAATCGGTTATTAATAACCAGTGCGTAAATAGCCACATTTCCCCAAACGCTAAACCCCGACCTGCAAATTTCCCCCTGTAATTAGGAATAGGCCATCAGGGCGTGTGCAAACGCACCTTGAAAGAGCGGTGGAATCCGGTTACGGCTGCGATCTTGTTCTGCACCATTTTACTTCCTGATTCGGTGACTTTTCCCCCCGTTCCGATCGGATCAGTGGCTGCCGGCAACAACGGTTTGCTTAGCTGGAGTGATTAGTCTCACTTCGCTAATCCGATGTCTGGTGACTGCAGTGCTTTAAACGGGAAGCCTGAAAAAATAAACAAACAAACAAAAAAAATCACGCGTTATTCAAAGTCGATCTTAAAGTAAAAACAGCCAGGAGCAGAAATGAGTTCCTGTCTGTGATGAGTAAAGTCATACCGGGTGCCAAGAATAACATTCAGACTCGCCGCAATAAATTATACAGCATCATTATACTGTACCATGTAAAAAAACATCCATAAACCCATAAATCTCTCTCTCTCATATCCATGTGTTGACTTCGCATTGTTTAAGAATTTAACCCATGAATAAAAGTCTTCCACGACCAACACCTAATTAACCAGATTTGCCATCTAGTGCTGTACAACCGTCAGGAAATTCGACGCTTTTCCCTCGAGTATAGTTTCATAATCGACGGACGAAGCACGGAAACAAACCCCGGCTCAATTCCTTCCATTTTTCAGGACTTCAGGTTGCTTGTATAGACTTCCCATTGTTCAGGTTTCTTAGACGTTTCTTTTGAAGATCCTTAACTGCTGCACGAAACGTGACGTCTATTATGAGACGCTGTGTTCGTCGGAGAATAATCTGGAACGTCTTCAACAGATTCGACGCCGCATCTGTCCTGTATCCGGAGAGATACGACATTGTTTCCAATACAAGTCTGGGAATAATTCATTCCATGAAACGTCTAAGGGAATGTTCTGGAAAACGACTGGAAAAATCGTGCAGGTGTAGCACATTAGCACCCTGGTGAAAATAAAATCAATAAAGAGAAGCAATCACAGAAATTCTAAATGGTTTCCACTATAAATACCATTACAAACCCATCAGCTAACTATTAAAACCATCACTGATCCTTAACGGTATCCACTAGACAAAACATGCCACCAATAGAAGGCAACCATTACAGTTTGCATTAAAACCATTGCCGGTCCTTAACGGTTTTCCACTAGACAGAACATGCCTCCAATAGAAGGCAACCATTCCAGTTTGCATTAAAACCAGTACAATTCCCATTAAAACCATTACAAATTATATATGGGTTTCTATCGTTATGGTTTTTTCAGCAGTGCACTAGCATTACAAGACGCTGCTAGCAAAGGTATGTCATAAAAACACTCTAAATCCTTCGTATTTATTTTTTTAACCAATAGATGTCGTTACGTCAATTAAGAGCTATAAATTTATTGCTGAACGTTTTAAAACGCGATATTAGTTAAAATTCACAAGAAATACGTAATAAAACCGTCGTTTTAGTACAGGTTCCGAATCCCAAATCGCACGCTTAGCGCACTACGTAGGCTACGAAGGCCATGATTTTACACTCGAGCGAGTGCGCTTGTGTAGGGAGTCGATATCAATTTGGGATCAGGCCCATTTCTAAACGTCCGTTAGCTACCGATGGGGACGGATAGCACGAAAAACCAATGTGAAAACTTGTCCTTGGATTGTAGATTGAAATGCATATCGGTTTTTACATATAATAAACATAAAAAAAAAATACTAGCATTTAGAACCAACATACATAACTAACTTTGCGTTTGTACCCGAGCGTGACTTGCTAACGCGCTATTGTTTCCACAGGCAAGTGCTCAAAATGCTAAAAAGCGCCAAAACGCGGCAAATATAGGAGATGAAAATGTCAGATAAAAAATGTGGAAGGAATACGTGCTCACCCCGTTGATTTGAGTTTAAAGCTCCAGTCTGATTGCCGTTGCGCGACCCCTCTGCTGTTGGTGTGGTCGTGGACCAACCGGTGTTCTACTGTGTGGACGATAGAAAGCACTGCGCGATGGGATTTATATAAATTCGCTGCCGTGTTAACACCGCCCCTTGTTCCCGCTAAACCCCGCCCATCGCGCATACAAGCGCAGTGTCGTTTTCAGTTGAGGGCGGATTTCGAGCTGCCTTTGTCCCATTTCTTTTTCGAAAAAACATCAACAAAAACAGTCCGAAGCGTTATGAAACACATATAATGAGCGACCAAAAGCCAAGTCTTATTTTCCTTCTCAGACTCAAACTCATATTTAGACGCACAGTAAATGTGCACTTCCGCTATAGGTTACAGTAAGTGAGCTCGCGAATGATGCAAGTTTGTGTAATAACCCAGACTGCTGTCAGCTATCCATCCATCCATCCATACAAACCATGACATGATGTGTGAGTCATTATGGCATTCAGATAACACTTTAATTATAACACTGTGCACTCTGCTTTCAAATATAGAAATATTATCTTCGTTAAAGGCGCAGTAGTCGATTTATTTTTATTCCTTACTTGTACAAGTAACCTCGAAGATATGTAGAACATGGTTTATTTAAAAACAAAAATCAATTAAGCCACGGCTTTAATGTATTAATTAGGTGAGAAACCCCATTTGGAGAACTGTGTTCAGGTCCGGAAGGCTTGTTTCTGTTTGGATGTGAGTCCTGTCAATCATTTTATTGACACACTATGGTCCACCATAGATATGAGGGGGGCGGGGCTTTGTGAAAATATGTGGGTATCAACCAAATGACAAGACCATCCAATTGTTCAAGACCTAATCTTGAAGAAAAAAAAAAACACTCTAATCTTATCTAATGCATCTTTAATTATTAGATGCTTTTTCTGAAATCTGAGCCAGAAGTATAGGCACATAAGTACGAGTAAATATATTGATGATCTGTACAAATGTATGCATACCCTTAGATTTACGCTGGTTATGCGTAAATCTAAAACCTATGTTTTGCTTGCACTCCTGTGGAGTCCCACAAGTTTCAGTTTTAGGACCGAGCCTATCATATACTCCTGTTAGCCAGGATAATTAATAAATACAACACAGCTCCTGACCCTCATAGGTCTTGTATTGACTGTTTAAAAGACATCAGGTTTTAGATGCGTCATCATTTTAGACTGTAAACCCAGAAATCGCTATTATCGCGAGTCCTTATCTATGAAGGTTAAAAAATTGCGTCAAAACCATGGGAGTTATTTTTGTTAGCGACCTCAGCTTTAAGAACTACATTTGTCATGTTTGCAAAATGGCACCGTGTTAGAAATATATCTGAGGTCCGTGACGATCCCTCAGCCGATGACAGCGAGAAACTTAGCGATGCTCGACTTTTTGGCGACTCGTCCGGATTACTGAAATGCTCTTTTATCTTTTATCAAAGTGTTGTGAATACGGAATCACATTACACCTGGTCTCAAACAGCTGCACCGGATACCCATTTAAAAATATTTTTAATTGATTTAAACATGATTTATTTTTTAACTGATGTGTAAATAATGTAATAGGCTAGATAGATGATTAGCCTGTGACTCAGACACTTTCAAAACAGTCCTTCTCTACGTAATCATCCTTAAGAATCAAAATCGTATTGTGCGGTGTGTAAGCGGAGATTCACACCCATAGGGTGTGATTTGTAAAACTTTTATTTATCTTTTAAAGCTAGCTGGTGTTAATTTTACCTAATGGTACATACATTAATTGTGGGTTTCTTTACACACTTTTGAATAGAATCCTTTTTTTGTCGATAAATTGCACATTTAGCACTAACCTAAACAGCGAGGGGTACAAACTTTTGCACTCAATTGTTTGGGATTAGTGTCTTATGAAATTAGAACGTACGCCCAGGGCTTAATTTCTCCTGTTGCTTTTGGGAGAAAAGCGAGAAATGTAGTCACCTTTGGTTTTTAGTGCATTTCAGATATCTATTATATAACAAAGTGTACTGAAAGACAGGAACGACGCCCTGGAGTAAACCTTATGTGTGTTCACGTCACAGGCCGATACAGTGCCCGGTGCTTCTAGGAAGTGTAGATAGGAACTCACCCTCGCACCTTCTGGACTCTGGAACGTTTTAAACTTTGCTGAGAAAGAACAAGTACATGCTATAGTACACACTCGCACAATAGAGTTAATGAAAATACTTCGCCGTTGTGATCCTCGTTCTTCGAAAGAGCCGTTCAGAGAAATAGTCACCTTTGTGTAAAAGTTCAACGTGGATCGTGCATTTGTATTGCGGATAGGGTTTCGGTAGGAAGCATGAAATTTAATCAGACACAGAAAGTGCACCGTTGTGCATGTGACTGCATGAAAGATGAGAGAAAGATCTCGAGGCTCTCCGCTTACATGTGGCTTAGAGGTGTTTTTCCACCTCAAGCCGTCCAGCAAATCCTGCGTCCTCCCTCCCTTACCGTGTAAGGGCACTTAATAAAGTGGAATCTTATGACTCTCTTTTTTACTCCTTCCCTCCCTCTCTCCCTCTCCCTCTCTACTGACCTACACACTCGCTTCTGAAACCAGAAGCAGACATTGCGAAAGCTCTGCCTGCTGCACAGGGAGGGAGAGGCACATGATGCAATTCCTGGTGGTGTTGACAACAAACCATGTTCTGAGGCAGGAGCGGAGGTCACTCACGGGCCAGCGTGAGCACAACAACATCATAAAAAAGGGCCGATGGGGCACTTCGGGCCCACCTGCGGCCTGGAATGCGGTTTCCAGGATCAATAGTGGCGCACACCCGGCTGACGTCTGCAACACAAACGTTGAGATGTGTAGGTGTTTCTTCGTGAGTTCCTACATGTTGACAGTGCATGAGTGTGTACGTTCCAACAGGGCGGGACGTTCACATGTTGTGCAAGAGAGGCGGGAATGCATGCATGTACTGTATGTATGTATGATTGGTTGATCAGTTCACAGACCCAGCTGCATTGTGGGTGGGAATACCAGAGAGAAATGTAGACTGACTGTGGGTCTAGTTTGGGATCTTTGCATTCATGGCACTGCTGGATTGTCACCTTTTACCAAATATAATTAAACCTAAAGTTTAATTCTGGAAATTCACAAAATGTAATTAGGTTGTCAGATACTTATTTAAAGTATAGAAACAGTCCTTTCTATGTTCGTAATTTCGTTCTAAACCGTATTGTTATGTAAACAATGGAAAACACTCTCTCGCTCGCTCTCTGAGGTGGAGGAAAAGAAGGCGGCTGCTCCAACCGAAATCCGTTATCTTCTGATACTGGGACACGTGGCTGCCATTATCTTGCTTATACCACAGTCGCTTTTTAAAAACGCAGGCTTTGCGTAGTTATAACTGAACAATATAAAATGTTTAGATATCTTTAATCCGCTTACTCTCTGCCCATATTATTAAAAATTCATTATGTGATTGATTCTCGGAGGGCGTTATGCGGGTTGTTTTTTTTTTTTTTTTAGCTGCTGCTTCAAAATAAAAAAAGATCTTTCTATGCGTTTTAGCTAATAAAGTTGCGATATAATTACAATTATATACCACGTATACCAGTTTCATCGTGATATTAAAATACTTTTGATAGTCGTGAAGTAGTAGAAATCTTTCAAATCAAATTTTGGAATAAAAGTAAATAACTTCAACAAGGAATAAATAAGTCACTAAATGAATACAGTTTTCAAAATGAAATTTAAAATGTCACATTCGAGTTCGAAATTTAATTTCCTCCATCCTCCATCTTGAGCGAGCGATACAAAGACACAGTGACGTTTCCTAAAACGAAAGGAAAGCGAGTGAGATGAGATGAGAGATGAGAAAACGCGACTGTCGTTCTTTTTTTTTTTGTTTTTTTTAAATAGTATTGGTACAGAAAGTGGAAGCCAAACTTAGCTGGTCAGAAATCTAGCGAGCAAAACAGACTACAGTCTCGAGGATGTGCTCGCTCGATAAAGCGGACTCGCCTGTCGCATGAGCTTCAAAACAGACGTGTGTGTGAGTGTGTACGAGTGTGCGAGAGTAATGCTGGTATGTGGGTGTGTATACACCGGTCGCTGCACCTATTTTGTTACATCCAAACTGGCAGCTACTACGTACACACGATCACGACTTACTGCCGCTTCTGCAGGAGCATCTGAAGCTTTCCTAGAGTTGAACTCCACAGGAACACGAGCCTTTGCAGTCTAAGGCCTTAATCCTTCATCCAAAACCTCCCAACCACATCAGAAACAGAACACACCTTCGCCTTTATAGGCTGATGAAGAACATTCATGGAACATTGAACGAATCTGGAAAGTCTGTTTATGGATCTTTTTGCAGCTAGGCTGTACACTACTACACCTTCTGGCTCCTAAGTAAAGGTATAAAAATGTCCCCTTGAGGGTACAACTGCAGGAAAGTACCATTTTCCCCCTAAGTATATAAGACGTGTATTATCGTTGACTCGTATGGACCATGTACGTTATCGATTTGGAAACTGCAAATGCAAGTCGTTTCAGGACAGAGGTCTGTTCACATAAAGGGAGAGGTCAAAGGTCAGGCAGAAACACCAACGTGAAACGTCACAAAGGAGAGACGGGACCCGAGCAAAAAGACAACGCTTGATACACGACCGTGTGATATCGCTATTTCGATTAATCGTCACTGATCAACGTCATTCCTTCTGACAGTTCGAAGTCACTATGATGTTCATTTAAATGCACTTTTGTTTTTTTACAGACTAGTCCACTCACACAGATCACGAATATTAAATAATCCTCCAGGTTAGGGATCTCCACGTAATTCGGTAGTTTGCGTGTTTTATAAGGCGCTCAGGATGACGTGTTTTCCTAATGATTGCACGTAAACATGACCTCGATACCGTTACCTGAACAAATATGAAATATTTGGTATATCCCGAGCCATGTGTTCAGCAGGAAGTTGCATCATCTAAATTTTCTTGAAAATCTTGGGAAGAAGTAAAAGTCAGGGCTCTGAAAAGTCAGGGCTCATTGGAAAATTTCAGTCCCTGAGTTGTAATTATGACCTTATCGTGGCGTTTACGTGCGCTAACCTCGTAATTAGGACCTTTCTGACAGGCAGCATTAGCTCCTTCGCTAGACTGAGCGAGAACGGGATTTTGTCTTTTATACACCGTCAAGTAAGTGTATTCTCCATCAGAAAGACTAAGTAACATCTTACTCTTACTGACTGAGCCCTTTATGACGTCTCATGGTGTTAACTTTAGCACTGCGATTCTGGAGGAACTACATGACATCTTTATGTGATGAGAGGAATGATAATTAAAGTCGACTTGACTCGACTTAAAGCCTTGATCTCTTTGCTGTTCTCCAGACTTAGCGAGCTCGTTAAGCCGCTGACGGGTTTGTTTAGATTCGGAGGGGGCGTGGCTTATCTCAAACGCTGCTGACTGTTGAGCAAGTCAGTCAACACGACATCACTAAGACTTCCTGTTTCAGAAGAAACCGTGTCAACATACTGAATCAAATCCCAGCTGAGAAGGCATTTCACTGAGAATTTAACCACAATTTAAAGTGTATCCTGTTAGCAAAGAAACCTTGTTTAAAGAGAGAGAGAGAGAGAGGTTAAATGCATTTTCTTTGATTCAATATTGAATTTTTTTTTTTTTAAATTTAGTTTCTGACTTTTTTTTGCCTCATTTAAACTTATAAACTAGTTTATAATGTTGAATTTTTTTAATCTGTTAACTCTCATATCACGTCACTGTTGTCACTTTGTACAACTTCCATCCATCCATCTTCTATACCGCTTATCCTTCCTTCAGGGTCACGGGGAAACCTGTAGCCTATCTCAGGGAGCATCGGGTACAAGGCGGGGTACAACGCAGGGCACACTCACATACACATTCACACACTACGGACACTTTGGACATGCCAATCAGTCTACCATGCATGTCTTTGGACATTGGGGGAGGAAACCGGAGTACCCGGAGGAAACCCCCGCAGCACGGGGAGAACATGCAAACTCCGCACAGGGCCACGGTGGGAATCCAACCCTGGAGGTGTGAGGCGAACGTGCTAACCACTAAGCCATGAAGATATATATCGAATATTTATATATGGATTGTTGTTGGGTTTTTTTTTGTTGCCATATCGTCCACCTCTAGATAAAACAAGCGCTACGTCATCATGAACAAATTGAAAAAAATGAAAAACGTGCACTGAGGCAGTAAAACTCCATCTGATTAATCTCTCACTGTCCCTGATGCAACCCTGCGCCGCATTGAACCAGACAAACAGCACACACCATCACACACACCATCACACACACACACCGTCTGGCACGTAGCAGCGCAGAGGCCACGCCCACTGCAGAACGGATGTTCTGACCCCGCCCACTGATGTATGACGTATCGTTTAGTCTCGGTTCCTCAGGCACGTTCCAGAAGAAAACAAAGCGCAAGACCGGCTGGAACCGGCTGCACTGGTTCAGCTACAGGGTTGCCAGGTCTGCGTAAATAAAACACTGATCCCAGTACCACACAATCTACCCAAAAAGGTCTAGACTAAACACTACTTTTAAACTCTAACATTACGACAATCATCTCCAAATATATTCTAAAATTTACAACATATTTGAACAAAGCGTTAGACGTAAAGTTGAACTTGTTGATTGCCGTACAAACATTTAATAATATTTAATCTTTGTTGTGATTTGTCACGTTTTCGTTACTCGTTTAATTTTCAATCTATTATTTTTTATTTCTTTTATCCATATGCATAGTTTTATTGTTTTATTATAAAGCTTACCATTTCTATAGTAGTAGCTTACACAGAGACATGTAACACTCCAAATAAACCCCCACCCCCCGCTTTTTTAAAAGTAGAGTTTAAGTGTTGCATTCTGTCATATGTTTATTTAGCATTTATGGAAGGAGTGTCCAGTGTCGGCGCTTTACGTGATCTTTTAAGTTTTCTGACACAGGAATGTCTTCGGAGTTTTGCCGTTCCTTGGTAACACGACAAGCTGCGTTATTTTGTCTTATTAAATATTTC
The DNA here is from genome assembly GCF_001660625.3 of Ictalurus punctatus. Lineage (NCBI taxonomy): Eukaryota > Metazoa > Chordata > Actinopteri > Siluriformes > Ictaluridae > Ictalurus > Ictalurus punctatus. The sequence goes on from NC_030420.2 coordinate 32,149,495, forward strand.
CTATATGTAATCCTTGTACATTTACTGCATTAGAGCTTGCTGACGTTTTACGTCTTGAGTATAACGATGACGTCTGGACGTAAAAATATAAAGTGCCAATGTACCCACTTGAAACAGATTTAAATCTGAGATGCATACAAGTGTCGATTCGTCCAAGAAGACTAACCAAAACCTGTCCTACAACATTTTTTACTAGGTTTGACTCGAACCCTGGTGCGGGTAGTTCTTACAGGTAAGAACACAGCAACTGGTTGTGCGGACCAAAACAACCATCTCTGCGAGGTGGTCTCTAAACGGGTCAAGTCGAACTCTAGCGCTGTTCGCTTGTAGTGAAAGTGATTCGATACTGAATCGTCCCAAATACAGGAAGTGAACCCAAACATGCCCTGTGTTTTAGTGTCTATATTTAGATATAATACATCTCCGTGTTCTCCGTTCTCATGTGACATTTATCATCTCTTCACACACTCAGTAAAGCTTTGTTCATTTTTTGTTTTTTTTGTTCAACTTCGGACCAGTGAATGATGCGTTTTCTTCCCTCACGTCCCTCCGCTTTTTGGATCGTTTAGTTAGTCGCAGTAAAACAACAACCAAACCCAAATTACAAAGGAACCAAAAAGTATCACTTTCACTCTGATTCAGACGCAAGAACCAGATTAATAGGTGTGAAAGCACGCTTAGAGTTATTTATCTGCATAAAAGGAATAACAATGGCAAACAACATGGGCGGATGGTGATCAAAGAGCTGTAAAGAGCTGATTTTTGATGAACACTAGATACAGCAAAAGGTTTTTAATCGAACTAGAGTGTCTGTATCAGAATCTTTATCAAGTTTGGATACCAGACGAATTAAATTTCAGGACTTAAATGTAACCAAAGTTCATGCACATTTACTGATTGTTGGGTTTCTTTCATCCACTTACTGATTTAACTTCATTTAATGAATGCACAACCCCCAACCCAGGGCAGCAGTCCAAGAGTGACAACTCAGTAGGGGAGATAGAGTGGATTTGGCAACCCAAATGAACACGAAAGAAAGGCGCAAAAGAACTCACTGTTGCACATCCTGCACGTAAAACATGGACCGGACATAAGGGGTTTATTTATTAGTGGTTTTTTTTTTTATTATTATTATTTTTTTAATGAGGCTAAGAACAAAACAAAACAAAACAAAAAACTGAGTTAAATTTAATTCTGATTAAAGTTTCGCTCACTTGAACCCGGAAGTCAGAGGTTTGTTATTTTATTTTGCAGCGTGTTGGAAATGGTCGCTGTTCTCCATTGAACCATTGCGGGTTAACTTACAGTGGGAATTCTTTCTATGGCTCGTTTACATGACAAACTATTTCATTCAGTTAATTATGAATTTATTTTTATTTATGTATTCACTCGCTAATAACGACAGGAAGCACGCGCTCCATTCAAATAATCTGGATGTTACACAAACCTCAGCCTTTAATTATACATGAACCAACTTAGCATTTTTTGTGTGACGAATCTCTTCCTTTCATAGTTTACCTTTTATTTTAAAATACATTTTTGTCTTGTTTGTATTCTCGCTCGTCCCGCCCCGCCTTTAAAAAAAAAAAAGTCCAGCGATGATTAGCATGCTAGCTAGTTACCTCAGAATAAATGATAACGCTTTTAAACAAACCCGTGTGTTCAAATGTAGCTTGTAAATCGTACTGAATGAAAGACACGTACATGTACAATTTTCTTAATCTAATTTACAAGGAAATATATGGGGGGATAAAATGAACAAAAATACCATTAGAACTTTCTGGAAAAAAAACGAGTTAACTGCTGAGCTCGCGCACAAAATCCTGACCGCCATTATGGTCGTGTTCCCAGTGTTTAGTAGGCCGCGATACAATTCCCAGTTTAGTACTAAATGATCGTCAACAGTATGTTTTTCTTAGCCAAATACTACTCTAACTGTAAAATAACTTTAATTGACTCCTTATTTAAATGTCTACGTAATAATTTATGTCATAGAGCTTCTTATTCCTCAGGTTTGCACCGACAATACACATCAAGTCCAAGTTGAACATAAAATATAGGACCAAATGTTCGTCTACACTTGACCATCACAACCAGATGTGCTTGTAGAACATCCCTTTCCAAAACCATAGGAATTAATATACCATGGAGTTAGTCCCATCCTTTGCTGTTATTAATAAGCTCCACTCAACAAGTCTTTCCATTCCATTTTGGAGCGGGGCTGTGGGGATTTGTGCCCATTCAGCAATAAGAGCGTTAGTGAGGTCAGGCACTGATGTTGTACAAGGCTTGGGGCAGCTCTCCAATTTGGCATTCCAGTTCATTCCATGGGCTCTGAGTGAGGTTGAGGTCAGTGCAAGACACTCGAGTTCTTCCTCTCCAACCTTGCCAAAACCATGTCTTCATAGGCCTTGCTTTGTGCAAATGTGCATTATCATGCCGGAACATGTTTGGGCCACTTAGTTCTCGTGAAAGGAAGCCATAATGATACAGTAAACAAGGACTTTCTGTCCAATTGTTTCCTTCCAACATTGTGGCAACAATAAAAAAATTTTTTTTTAAAAACCCTCATGGGTGTGATGGTCAGGTGTCCACTAACGTTTGGCCATATTGGGCCACTTGTTTTTGAGTTACTGAGGTTTGGATTTAAACCATTCGATTTAAGTGGCCAGTCAAGCCGGGTAATAACTATTAGAACCCAACAATAACTATTTGATAATGGTAGACTAGCTTGCGATTTCCACTACTGGAACTAAAAAAAAAACAAAACCCCAAAACAATCAAGCATCCATTGGCAATGCATCGTGAACCCATGTTTGAGAACATTGCTCTAGGTTGTGGTTTCTATAAGTGATGTCCAGGGACCCTAGGAGGATGTATGAAGTATTGCCAGTGTCAGATTTTTCACTGTGAGTTGGTTACAGCAGAGGGAATTCACAACACACCATTATCAGAGTTAAAAATAACTCCATCTTGGGGCTAATGTGTTCTATCTACGGAACATTCAGAAATAAAAAGCTCTGTGGCTCCACTAAGTAGACCAAATATTACTGTACATTGGCAGCATGGTTGAATCCTGAGCTTGGGTTTCTGTCTGAGCAGAGTTTTGAATGTTCTCCAGTTTCCTCCCTCTTCTCAAAAACATCCCGGTATGTGGGTTGACTATGCCAAATTGCTGCTCAGTGTGAATGTGTGTATGCATGGTGTCCACATCGCAGGGTGTCTCCTCACGCCTTCCACCATTTGTTCCTAGGCTAGTCTCCTGCTCCACTGCAACCCTGACCAGGATAAAGTGGCTACTGATAATAAATGAACGAATGAGTTATTGTACGCATTTAAATAATATTTATGGAATAAATCTCTCCTGCACCACCTCACTGATCCAGGGATCCTGGGTTTGATCCTGAGCTTGGGTTTCAATCTGACCCTGATCAGGATTAAGCGTGTCCTGAAAGTGAGTGAATGTTAAAGAGGTCCCTGGCTACAAAAGGTCACTTTCTAAACACCGGTGACAAGACTACACAGGTCTGAGAATACCTTTCCTTGATGGATGGAGTAGAGGAGAGGTGACAGGTTTTACTTTGACTTCCTGGAATGACATTTCTGGCAGCAAACAATGAAATCATGACGCCTTGGGGCTAAAACGGTTTTTGATACCCAACAGGCCAAGAAGTGAAATGGTAACAATGATGTCGGTGCGTCTGAACTTCTTTAAGCAGATTGGAGGAAGCCTTTATTTGTGATATGGGCATTACAGTACAGTTCAGCAAAACTTGTTTCTTCACATATTCCAGTCTGTTAGGAATTTGGGGTCAGAGCACAGGATTAGGTGATGATGATACAGTGCCCCTTGAGCAGAGAGGGTTAAGGGCCTTGCTCAAGGGCCCAACAATAGCATCTTGACCTGATCAGTAACCCAGAGCCTTAACCACTAAGCCACCACTGGGCCCTGTAGAATATACTAGAATTTGCAGGGACAAGCTAGTAACCTAACCCATTTTCAAGAATGACACAATTCTGACAAATGAGCCTGTGCAACTTCCATTTGAAACGTCTCAACCGAGGGACCTCACTTAGATTTAGCTTGTTTTCTTTCTCCATTTGGCACGCCGCCATTTGTTCCACAAGCTTTCTGCCCCAAAGGAACAGAACACAGCAGAACACTTCACACACGTTTGTTATTAAAATGCTTCAGATTGTCATTTAAGCTCGTTTATTAATTGGGCTGTAAAATAGATTTGAGTAAAAATAATTCCACATTTTACTCTCAGCTTTCATGGTGTCTTTTCAGTGCTCATGGCGCCACCTGGTGGATAAACTGTGTTATGCCACTGTGTTGTCTGTTGTGAATTTCTAAATGACCAGTAGCAATTATTATTAGTCATAAGTGTGCTAATAAGTACATTTTGTGCCACTTTGTGAACTGTTTGATTAGTAGTGCACTACCAATTATGCAAAAAATCTATGATATATTCCTGTAAATGTGTATTTGATCACATTCATATCTTGCACATTTGAGTATTTCCGCTGTTCTAACACACCCACTGCAACTCAGGCTTTTAATTAGTTGAGTCAGGTGAGTTAGAGCAGGAAAACACTTAATATGTGCATGATTACACTAGGGGTAATAATATTATAATCTATTATTTATTTGTTGTTCAGTGCAATTTGTCAAGCGCTACCCACTCTGGGAGCAAAGGGTGCTTGGACCCCGCAGATCGCTGCTTGTATCTATATTTCTGATTAAAATTGTGTTGATTTCAAATGAAGGAAATTGCTAGAAGTGTGACAGTATTTTGATAAAAAGGGCTACCCTAATAAAAACGATCAAAATGAAGTGAAAATGTGTGATTTTTATGTTCTGCATGTTACATTCAGAAGAAAAATGTTTCTGCGTAAAATGTGAAATTGTTACCTGTGCTATTAATTTATGGGCACCCTGTTTATGTAAAACAACCGTCCAATCAGCAGACCCGCTGTTGTAGCCCACCCGCTTCAAGTTTTGACGTGTGCATTCGGAGATGCTTTTCTGCTCACCACGGTTGTGAAGAGGAATTAGGTTATGAGGTTATTTGCGTTACCATGCTGACACGTTGTCAGCTTGAACCTGTCTGGCTGATTGTCTAATTGCATGGATGCTCAGGTGTACGTGTTCCTGTTAAAGTAGCAGGTGTAGAGTGCACTGTATATTGTACTGTGTGAATAATATGAACTGATGGTAAAAATTTGTAGCTGAAGTACTCTACTGTAAGTGGTAAGACTCTTGCGCAATGCTAAACTGTTGTAACTGTAAATTGGGAAACAGTCCAACAACAACAACAACAACAAACCCTGGTTATGTCAAAAATCTCCATTCTGACCGACAAGAAAATATATTTAGCAGAATATGTTTAATGTCTCAAACACATACATAAATATTAACAAATATAATCTGTATGCTTCAGACAGGGGGGGGGGATAACAGCAAACAATTACAGAACTGATTTAGGATCAAAATTGAAAATAAAATGATTTCTAATACTGAATTCTAGCAAAAACAAAACATTTCTACACATGAAAGAGAGCAATTCAGGATGTTAACATACTTCTCGCTAAATAGAATATTACAGTACGTTAAAAGTGTATAAAAATAGAGTCTTTGGAAATTTTGGTTCGATTTTTTTTTTTTTTTTTTTTTTTTTTTTTTTTTTTTAAATCGTTGGTCCGGCCCATCTGTTTGAAATGTACCACCTCGGGACGCCAGTTCAGTGACACATCCGTGATGTCATCTCTTTCTGTAAGGAGAGAGAAACAAACAGTAGGTAGTCGTTTCACACAACGTGTAACCACACACACACACACACACACACACACACACACACACACACACACACACACACACACACACCAAACAGTCCTTTAATATAGTCATTGATGAGCAATTTGCGTACGCTTCACGTTATTATGTATTATATGAGCACGTGAACAAAAATCACATCTGAAACATGAAACAACATGCACAAACAAACAAACAAAAAAAGTATCTTTTTTTTTTTGTTGTGCTTGTACACTGGTTCTGTTCCCGAAGGCCGCACATCACTATTGAGTGTGTTTTAAGACCAATTAAAGAATTATTCTTGCAATTAAAGAGCCTTCCTCACAAATGCACCCGAAATATGTTTGGTATCTTGAGATCACACCTGTAGTCTTTGCTGGAGCTTTGAGGAGAACGTATCCAACTAGAAACAAATGCTCATGGCTACCAGTTTAGCATTGTGCGGATGTTCAGTGTCTCCAACAGACTTGCTGATCATGTACTGAGTATATATATATATATATATATATATATATATATATATATATATATATATATATATATATATATATATATACATGAGATGATTTTAACACTTACGTCGTAGCTACAAGTAAGAGCAAAAGAGATTTTAGACGCCAAACATGTCTTTGATCGTGACATTTTCTTGGCCTAACCCTTCCCTCTAAGCATGGGCAGAGTACGGGTGTGATGATGTGGAAAACCCAGTGAATCACGCTGGCACTATGAATTCCCACAGGCACTCAGAATGGGCTGTTAGTCACAGTGAGGCGTCTTTGTGTCTTTTGCTTCTCCTCCCTCTTGCTCTGCTTTTTTTTTTTTTTTTTTACATATTTAAATCTCCATTTAAATATGTAAAAAAAAAAAAAAATGTACGCACACAAAATAGCACTGATACGCCTACACACACACACACACACACACTGTCCTACTCACACTGTGTACACTTTCCACTGCTCTTTTTCTCTCTTTACACACACACACACACACACACACGCTTGTCTACCTATCTTTATGTGTACTGTCCTTCCACTGACGTCTTTATTATCAATGCGGCTAATGAATGCTGCGCTGCACCTCAATCTATCCCCAAGCTCAACCTCAGTAATCAAAAATAAATAAATAAATAAATAAAATTTCCTCATGGGGGCCAGTTAAATGTCCACACGAGGTCAAAACTGTCATATATTCCTGTCCTTGTAGGGACATTCGGCTCCCACCAAGATATAAACACACACACACACACACACACACATCTAGTTTCTATTTCTCAGTGCCACTCTCGCCCTCTCTTCCAAAGCGATTCTATTAAACATTACAGCATGTTAGACAACTTCCCTTCTTTGGCTCTTCCTCTCGGGGAACCCTTTAAGGTTCTTACGTAGTGTGCTTACCCATCCCGGGTAGGCGCTAAAAAATCCCTTAACGAACCCTTAACGAACCCGCGAAGTACCCTTTTCTAAGAGTGTGTGATTACTAACGCGAGTTCAGAACTATCCGTACCCTGCTTGAATACCTGCGTCTGTTTGCCCTTACATAACACTCATTGTGGAAGTGGGAGGAGTTCTCGGGAGGATGCGGTGCGGTGACATCATTTCCTACGAACGCTGAGAGTAGCCACAACGGAGGAGTTTCAGGGTTTCATTTATCTTTTACTCAACATTCATGTAGATGCAGTCGACCAGAAGGAAACTATTAACGGACGTGTTACTGGGACGTTACTGAAGGCCGATGCTCCTATCTGGTCTCTAGCCTACATTTTCAAAAAACAAAAGTTTGCACACAAAGTACACACACACACACACACACACACACACACACTGACCAGTGGCTCCAGCTCCTTGTGGTCCGTGAGGTTGAATTCAGTAACAAAGTAGTAGAAATGCTTGTAACAGGTGTTGACGTGCGCTTCTGCCCCCATCTGACTGACGCGGTCGAAGTGGTGGATGTAGACGTGCACGAAGACGCGGAACAGACGTGACAGGATCTTCTTCGCCACCTGCATGAAGCCCTTGGGGAAGGGCGTACCTGTGGGTTAAAGCCACCATGCCGTTACAAACCTCTTACATCACAAGTCGGAGATCAGCATTTCGGAATTTCTATCGCACCGTCCGAAATTGCAGGTTGCGGAAGAGCAATCAAATACTCGAAAATAAATTCCACGCATAAGGGCGTCTGAAATGTACAACGAAGTATGTGTGTAATCACTCTCTCAACAATTTACATTTTCAGATGCACTTTCGAGATAATATCCGGGTCGCTCGTGGATAACAGCGGTTATAAAGCTGCGATAGATACGCTGGCGTCGAATAGCTGTGTGCTAACTGGGTTTTATATTCGGACGCTGCAGTGTTGTTACACGGACCCTCGCCGCAGCATAAACGCTGTCCTGCAGTGATGATGCTAAAGAGCCCCACGTTAAAAAAAAAACGCTACGGTCAAATGGCAATTGCTGTTTTCGTCTCGGCTTTTGTTGAACTTCCTCTCAGTCGTCACACTGAACACAATATGAAAACCATGACTCACGCACGCTGCATTAAAACCCACACGCAAAAATTCCCCCACTGCTGAAGCCACTCAAGACTAAAGAAACCGACGTGGACTCGTCTGAAACAGAAAATGCAGAGCAGTTATCGTGTAGGCGTATTGCAGTACCTTACAAGTGAGTGATACGACAATACGCTATCAGCAGCACTGTAAATGATATTCGGATGCACATTTCTGTGTATCTATTTCTTCAGCATCTGTCGTAGCAACACTGACTACGTTTACATGGACGGCGGTAATCTAATTATCGACCTTATTCTGAATAAGACGATATTCTGATTCAGGTGTTTACATGAGTCGCTTTTAGAATACTCCTTTCATGTTCCTGTGTTACATGTTCTAGAACACAGAGCGATTAACGTCACACGTCATTACGTCGCCGCGCCGCGCCGTCCGACGTTCCTCCAGAATTTCACGTATCGACGTACAGTCGGTCTTCGTTATGGGACCGTGTACAGTTTTGGGTGTTGCATGTTTAATTTTATGAACGCTTCAAGTGCGGTTAATTATTTGTCGTGCCGTACGTGCAAACAGACGAGCGCTTGAAGCCGTGGGCTGCGTCCCAAACCGCGTACTTACCTACTATATAGTAGCTGAGATACATGTATTTCTCCTACTATGTAGTAGGTAAGTACGCGGTTTGGGACGCAGCCGCGCTCTCTTGTTCGCCGTCAAACGGTCGAGCGCCGCCGTGTGTGTACGTGTCCTGTCGCAAAATGCGGTGAAAACTCCCACACGACGTTAATAGCGTGATTAAGGTGTGTACGTGTCTGTAACGCACGTCGATAACGCGACTAAAACAGGAATACTCCACACGTCTTAATTCCATTTGCGTTTACTCCGAGTATGACTTTAATCGGATTAAGGTCGTCAATAATCTCTGTTTACATGCTAGTTTCTTAATCAGAGTATCGTCTTAATCGGGTTCGTATCGGATTATCGTCGTCCATGTCAACGTACTGACGGGGTTTAGTGAATTAGTATCACGTTAGTACAGCTCAGCATGAAATTTCCCAAAAGTTAACCCAAATATAGTCATGTTACAGAACATAATACAGACTTATTCTGCATAATTTTACTATTCGGAGAGACAGAAAACGTATTTAATATACCGCAATTAAGTATCATGTTTCCCACTGCAATTTAACGTACCTCCTGCTGATCGTGGCTCATAATAACGACACCGCAGTGCTGTTAAATTCTTGATTCAGATCGGTCAGAAGGTGTCGAGTAATTCTCGGTATACCACGGCGCAGCTGAACTCTCGAATCTGATTGGTCAGAAGGCGTGTATTGTTTTCGCCCGACTCGGAAAGTAGTTCCGGCTGTAACGTATAGGTTACAGTAGGTTCACGTTAACGTGCTGGTTCTAACGCGTTGTTGTTTCTATAGTAACAGCTCGTTCACAGGACACTGCACGCTCCGCATAACCTAAGACTAATAATAAACGGATTAAAAAAAAAAAAAAGTGTCGATGTGGTGAGGTTTTTTTTGTTAGGAGACAATCATTTAACGTCGATGTTCACGTCGTGCTGCGTCACGTTGTACCGTGCACCACGTATCACGAAGATGTCTTCACGTATCACGGTACGATATATTTGCCGCGTGGACCTCTCCTTAGCCTTTGTGTGCTTTATAAATAGCAAATTGCTGGAGATTTAATTAAGCCATTAAGCTCTCTCTGCGTGGGCAGCGTTGTGAAAAGGTGAATTTATATCCTGAGCCGGACTGCGTCACCTGATTTGAAAGGTGACGCTTGGATGAGTGCAGGAGCAGCGAGGCGCCAGGTTTAGGGTGACAACGAGACGAAGGCGCCTGAGTCATTTGGACCGACCCTGCTGCTTTCTTAGAAGCTTCTTCTTAAACGTGTGGTATTTTAATGAAATAATATTCATCAGCACATCTTTCTGACTCAGTGTGAATTACAGTCAGTCCTGCTGGGTGTCAGTGTTGGTTTTTTTTTTTTTTTTTTTTACTTTGCATATAATTTGAATGTAAAGCATTTAAAAGTCCACAACCGGGTCTTTACTAGTCAGAGGTCAGAAGAAAAAAAAAAAAAGTTAGCTAGAGGATCGTCGGATGTTTTAAACAATCGAAATCTTTCTCGTTTGGACAACATTTCCTTAAAATCTGAGGTGAAAAAAAATTATATATCCCCGGGGTGCAAGGCAGGGGGGGGACCCTGTACGGGGTGGACAAACATACACACACACTCACACACTACGGACAATTTAGAGATGCCAGTCAGCCTACAATGCATGTCTTTGGTCTGGGAGAGGAAACCCCCGAGCACGGGGAGAACATGCAAACTTACACCTGATCGGCATTTCTTACGATACGACGCATCGATAGTGTGCCGGTTTCTTTCAAAGTCTTGTGAAGCCTGTATTAGGATTATGAGTTCGAGAGAGCCAAGAGTGCAAATCTGCCCATGCTCTCTGGGTGGGAGGGGTGGCATACTCTCTCCCCTGTCAATCGCTAGCCAATCACGGGCATTCGAGAGCCCACGTATGCAGAAGAGGGTGTACAGCACGTTCCTCCGCGATGTGTTTTGAAAAGATGCGGAAGGCTGGGTTCACGTGTCTCAAAGGATGAATGTGATAGCCTTCACGTTTAGTCTTGGCCAAGAGAGGAAGCAAATTGAGGGGGAAAAAAATTCTGAAGGAGACGATTGAGCCTTGAAAAAAAATGATTTACTAGAAGAGAATGTAATTTGAGTGTACTAACATAAACCTGTGACCGGAGCTACTATTATAGAAAATCTAGCGCTGTGGTGTGAGGTGACGTATACTGGACAGAATGAAGTGCTGGAGTTTTTCTTACCGACATTGGTGGGGAAGATTTGCTCGTTGTTGATCTGTACCTCGATCCAGTCCATCAGCAGGCTCATGTACTTTGGGGCAGAAACCGCTGTGGGCTTCTTGTACTTGTGCTCGTCCTGCCAGCGGTACTCGTACTTGGGCCCTCCGGACATCACGGGGCACGTCTGCTCGGTGCACGAGTCGCTGATGGTGCCGTAGATCAGGTTGATGCGGTTGAAGAAGTCCACCACGTGCACGGCCACCCAGTCGTTGAGGTCCTCGCCGTGCGGCAGCTGCACGGCCAGCTTCAGGTCCAGACCTGCGTTCAGGGACGCCTGCGCCTTCTTGTGCAGCTCGAAACGCTGCGTGCCCGGCTCGAACTTGCGCTTGGGCCGGAACGTTCTGTCTTTGTTGAAGACTTGCTTCAGGGCCAGAGACATGGCGAGGGGACGGTGTGGTTTATTGAAAGAGGATAAGGGGTGAATAAAAACAAACGCGAACGGGAAGGTTGTCGCTCAAGTCACCGACAGCTGTTTTGCAGTTCCAGAGAGAAATTCTGTAAGACAGACCGAGCGAGAGAGAGAGAGAGAGAGAGGTTCACTTGTAAGGAATTTGACTTGACAGTTGTTCAAATAAGAATTAAGAAGAAAAAAAATAAAACAATAAGTCGCAGGCAATATGTTGTAAATCATTAAAAATACTGAATTTTTCCAGCAGGAAATACAGGGGAAAAAGCTCCTCTAACATCAGCTTAACCTACCAATCAGACCATTCTGGGAACTGTCCCAATGGGCGTTTCCTAATATTCTAATTAGCATACATAACTGCCTGGACAAGAAGCAATTTTAAGTTCTATGAATATTTGCGTGGATAATATGGGCATTTCTGAATTGCTTCAAGGAAAACAACTACCCTTTGGACACCAAGGATCTCACAGCAAACCTCTTCATCTGTAATCACGCTGAAATATAATCCATATTCCAGAAATATAATCCAGAATGACCAGTGACAGAATCACACTTCTAAAGTAATCGAAACCCCGGTGACGCCAACAGAACCCTTCGGTACGAAATACTAGCCGTTTCCTTTTACAGAAGCGATCTTTAAAGCTTTACCAATTAAAAACCATCCTAATTAAGAGTTAAAAAGCACCGACGGTGCTTTAAAGGCAATATTTCCGTCTATAGAATTTGAAGCGAACTTCCCGATTAAAAAACAAGGTTAAGGAAAAAAAAAAGAAAAGAAAAGCTCCTCAGACACCAGCTGAACTCACTGATCAGACCAAGCAGGGAACTTTCCTAAGGGGCGTGGCCTAATATTCTAATAAGCATGCCTGGACAGCTTTCTGACTGAGGCTCTCAGCCTGCTACGTCAATTAAGCAGAACTAAACACAACAATGTAAGTGGCAAGAATCAGGACGGATCAACTCTTCGTGTGCCAACCCACATTTATCTTTATTAAAAGGTCTGAGCAACGAGTAACTTGTGATCGTTCATGGTATTTTGTAGAATTTCTAATCCTCCAAGCTTGGATTAGAAAAAAACCCCACAACAACAACACATGTCTACTGTGTGACAATTACCATGTCGCTAAGGTGCTAAAGTAATGAGGTTATCGCTTTTGGTCTAAAAGTGCTTTGACACGTATATACTGTATACTGCTGAGTCTGAAAACGTCCTCCTAAAACGCTTTCATTCATTGGCCAGGAAGTAAAAAAGCATGGAGAACATGGAGCCAGCACTCAGTAAATTACTGGATAATTATATAGAACTAGTTTAAAAATGTTGCGTTCGTTTCCTTTTTCTTCACCATTACAAATCCCAGAACGCACTTTCTATCTGCAGGCTCTGTCGTTTGGCTCACTTAATCTACTTAAAAAAAAAAAAAATAATAATACAGTTACTCAAAACACACATCATGATTGATTCACTTCCTGCAGTCGGATTGAATCAGAGTCGAATCACTTCCTCACTGCGATTCGAATCCCACTAGAGTTCACTCAGTAGCGGGCTGAGCCCACCTCGCTCAAGACGCTCTCGGCCCGGGTGTCGTCTAGGCTTTATTTACTCTCCCCGCTGCTGAACTATTGACATATTTCTGAAGGATGAGTTCCCACTGCATGTGCTGTAAAGCACAGAAAACGCAAGATGCAGACACGATGGAGCGAGAGACCGTAAAACCGCTCCCGTGTGTAAAAATAACGGTCTAACGGCATTAAGGAAGAGAAGTTAAAAACTAAAGAATAGGAATAAAAATAGGCCATTGAACGAGGAGAGTAATGTCCGTCTGAGTGTCACGTGTGGTATAAACAACTCCCTGAATACCTCGAAATGGGAAATTACCGAACTAACCCGAGTAGCACGTCGGGGGTGCTGGGGGAATTTATACGCGTTTGTTAGGGACGACGTGACGTATCGATATAGCAATGTATCGTGATTGCAACACTATCGTTAACACGGTGCGATACTCATACAAACGACGGCATCACGACGTTTTGACGTCTAGATCAGTATACTAATATAGTAATACTACGCGCTAACAGTATGTACTCTTTTGGTGAAGGAACGCTACGTATCTTTGAGTGTGTTGCAAAAGAGCACGCGAGTACCGGGACACGCCGACACGTCACGTAACGGAAGATAACCTCGTTGCTGTCACCGTAAACAAAACTCATCTACGTATTTCAGCTTTCCTTCGCTCATTATTCCGTATTTAACGCTCGACATTTAAGTTCTTGCACTTAAATACCGACGACGCACCACGTTTACAGGTCGGATTCGGCGAGGCAAAAACCATCACAAAACTCCTCCTCCATCACTTGCGCAAGGAGCCGTGGGCATATTACCTGGAAAACTCAACACTGATCCGCGCCGCGCATCGAAAACCTACCGGAAATAGTAGACCAGCCGGGTACCTTTGGGATACTCGTTTCAACTTATTACGATTTGGGACACGTCAATCCTATTCCCGGACGCTATTTAGGACGGATATTAGGTTAACTGCGACAATTTCGTTTGTCTCCGCCCCTGCCGCATCATTGGTCTGTTACTGATTGTCTTCGCCTGTTCTGTGTTTGATTAGCGCTTACTTTGCCTTCTTATATAATGATAATGAGTCTTTATCGATCACATATACATGTGCGCAGTGAAATTCTTTTCTTCGCATATCCCGGCATTTTAGGAAGCTGGGGTCAGAGCGCAGGGTCAGCCATGATACAGCGCCCCCTGGAGCAGAGCGGGTTAAGGGCCTTGCTCAAGGGCCCAACAGTAATATGCGTTGTGCATTACTGTACTTTGTTGCCACGCCTTCTCGTGCCATTTTTCTGTCAAATCTGTCTTGTTCTCTGCTTCCGTGCGCATGTTTTTCATTTCTTTATCCTGTTTTAATAGCGTTACCTAATATTACCAGTGAGTTTACGCACTTCTGTCCTGCCTCCTCGGTCACACCAGGTGCAATGCATGCTTCGAATTATTTTTTAAATTATATATAAATATATATATATATTTTTTTTTAAATATTTATTTTTTAAATAATTCAGGCACACTTCTTTTTTTTTCTTTTTTAAAAACACTTTAGTGACCTATCATCTGAGAAATACCTGCCAGTACCCATCGTAGTATACGTTTCTGAAATCCTAAGCAGTGAAAGAAATTAAAAACGAAAATTTTTTTAAGAAAACAAACTTTTCCCAGTCAGTTCAAGCAACAACAACAACCAGTGGGTTTATTTATTTATTTATTTATTTTTTAAAATAACTGCTAGAGATTTAAGGTTGAGTTTTGAAGCGTTACATGAATGTTATTTGGCCTTTTTTTTTTCCCTTTTTTTTTTTTTTTTTTAAAGAACTACCTGTTGCACACGATGGGTGTCAGAGCAAACCTGTAAACCATCTCTAATCATACTAAATAACAATAAATTTCAGAATTTCAACCTTTCCATAAAGCATGTGCGTGTGTGTGTGTGTGTGTGTGTGTGGAAAAAGAAATAAAACGCTGAGGCGTTTTGCTGACACCAAAAAAAAAAAAAAAGGCGTTTCCTTTTTTTTTCTTCTTAGAAACAACACGAGAACCATTTTACCAAACAAATCCAAGCTTTAACGTCTAACTCGTCCAAATTAGCAACATTACCAAGCAACATTTAGAGCTAGAGAAGTTGGAGCAAACTTACCGACCAGCCTCGGATACTTTCTACTTCCGCTTTGATGTTACCGCCTTTTGGACGCTAATTTTATCAGTCTAATTTATCCGCCAGTAGCTCATGTAACAAAAAAAAATAAATGTCCAGCAACTCCTAAAGCTACATTCTTGGCAGCCCAAGGACTCGTGTCGGGTTGTTCTTACTCGCACAGCCGCTTTTCATAGACAGTTCTGAAGCTTTAGATAGAGTTACAGTTTGTTAAACGCCTCAGCGTTTGAGCACAAGAACAAAGTCCACTTCCTCTCCTGACGACGTCACGCAGCTCTACTGTACACACTCCATCCCAAAATGGCTCCCCTGTGGAAACAGAGTGCACTACGTAGGGCGTAAATACCACTCTTTCTCCCACACAGTGTGACGCACTTATATATAGAGGGAGCAGAGAGTGATTTGGGATGGAGCCAATGTGACTAAACTTACTGGAGAAAGAGGTTTGGCTTTACTGTACTGCTTCTCAAACATGAACTATATATTAACCCGTGTTTTTAGTAACTTAGATTGTGAATAGATGTTCGATTGACTTCAAATAACACACTAGAAGGACAAAAGTATGCGGACACTTGAGCATCACAAACCTCTTCAAACTAGGATGTGTTTTTGGATGCTTTAGCATGACAGTTTCCATTCACTGGAAGTGTTCCAGCATGACAATGCTCCTGTGCATAAAGGCGAGCCCCGGGAAGTCATGATGTGACAATGTCGGTGTAGAAGAACTCGAGTTTCCTGCACAGAGCCCTGAGCTCAAACGCATTGAAGATCTATGGGATGAACCGGAACGCCGACTGCACCCCGGGCCTCCTCATCTGACATCAGGGCTTGATGTTCTCCCAGTTCTCCCAGAAGAATGGAGGTTATTATAACGACAAGTCGGAATGAATGGTGCGATGGTGGCTTGGCGGTTAAGGCTCGGGGTTACTGATCGGAAGGTCAAGGGGTTCAAGTCCAAGCACTGCCAAGCTGCCACTGTTGGGCCCTTGAGCAAGTCCCTTAACGCTCTCTACTCCATCATGGCTGACCCTGCGCTCCGACCCCAGCTTCCTGACATACTGGGGTATGCGAGGAAAATAATTTCTCTGTGCTTATGTATATGTGATCAATAAAGACTCATTACTCCAATTATAATTTCAAAATAATTCCACTCCACATCCTTTTGTAATATTGTGTCTTTGAAGCGACCAACCTTGCATACATCTATGTTTTTTCTTTTTCTTCTGAGGAACAGTAAAAGCACACAAAACCAAAGGCATGGCTGTAATGTATGTTCCATAATGAATTTGTATTATTTTATTGAATTATTTTTAAATCTATTATAATACTAGCATATTACTGTACTTATAAGGGTACTCAAGGACACTGTACAAATACATCAAAGGACATAAAACCATGTAATAACTGTAAATAAAAGAAAAAGACTTCTTTTATTCTTTTTTTTTTTTTAAAGTACCTTTAAATAAAATAGTCAAAGAGACAGTAATACAAGTATGGGGGTATGGGGATAAAACGCATGTTTATATAAAATTATGAGATGGGATGCAACTCAGTCATCGGGCGAGTATAAAACGATGGTTAGGTGTGGAAAAGTGTGATTATATACCTAACAAATGGTGTAAAATTGTTCAAATTTGGAAAAAACGATACAAACAACCGCCGTGTATCATAGCCAACCAACACAATTCACACCCGCTGTATTTGCATAGTTTATTTTAAAAAATAAAAAAAAACCGTAGACACGGGAATTCACACACAAGTGTAAAAATATTCATTAACAACTCTCATTTCGAATAAGATTTTGAGTTTTGCAGATCAAAACCTGCAAGAGTTCTTACAGGAATTAAGACGACTTTATTATCGACCACCGAAACATCAGCACGAAACGGCTCGTTTTTCGGCTTCGCCACGTATCACAGCTGCAAAGTTCATGGAAAAACGATGAAGTGGCGAAGACGCGTAAGACGAGCGCAAGACCTCCGTTCTCAGAAAGTAACACTGTTTTAACGTGAAAGAGGATGTGATTTAAAAAAAAAAAACAAAAAAAAAAATTTTTTTGAAAAAGCCTCCATGTATTTCATAAACACAAAGCTTTCGCTCGGACGTTTCCAGCACTGAAGCGCAGCGAGTCCTGTAACAGGCGAATGCAATGAATCTGCACACGTTTTTTGTATTTCCGAGCCTTCTTTCACTCACAAATGATTCAACACATCAGGCTGTGAGCGATTCCTGGTGAAGATTTAAAAACAAACAAACAAACAAACAAAAAAAAACACGCTAAACTTTTAGAGCTGAGCTGCTAATCATCTGGTTTCGCTGCCTCTCCATTCGCCTCAGTCGGAGTCTTCTTCGAAATGGAGTAATAGTAGGTCCTCATCTTCTCCTCCACTTTCATGAAGGCAGGCCTGTCTTCGTACCTGCAGAGAAGGGAAAGAATGCAAAATGTCTTACACATGCTTTTGACTGAAACACACCTTGCTAAAAATAAACCGCTCTGGGTAATTCCATGCAAATGTCAACCTTATCCAGGAAAAATAGCGCTGTGAGCACAGGGAGAGAATAAATCACTGTAAAATCACACCTACAATCGATTTGTTTGACCGTTTCATCAATAAAGGCAATACCAAAACGACACACTATATGACACGTTGTATGTCCAATCGCATCCTTTTTCGTATTATTATTATTATTATTACTATTATTATTTATATTGTTAGCATTTTTAAGCTATGTGCAACTTTTTGTTAAAAGCGTCTCTATGGCCCCGATAAACTGCTAAATATCTGTAATATGTAAAGAATATGTTGCTTCTAAAAAAGTCGATTTTGTCACTGTGTTTGTGTTTCTTTGACAGGTCACATGACCAGAAATGCAAACTATCTCACAGATGACGTCATGGTGACTTTAAAAGTCACATAAACATCGGTGAAATTGCAGAAATAATCCTAATGCAACGTCTAATCCCGCAGTGCTGCCGATAAACAGGGTTTAAAAAAATAAACCTTTCAGGAGTTTCACAAGCATGTCATCACGGTTTAAAATGGTCACAGGAAGTGACGCAGATACCGTATGAAGTATGTTCTTAAAAAAAAAAAAAAACAACAACAACACCCTAACCTGAATTACTACATCAAAACAAGGACTAGATTCAAATCTTCCATGTATATATGCTGAGGGGTTTTTTTGGGGTTTTTTTTATATCACCATGGCAACAACTACAATTATAGTATTAATTACAGTGTTATAATACTATACACATGCACGTATATGCAATTACATCTTTCTCTGCTAATTCAATTCCAAGCTACGTTCTTTAAAAAAAAGGGTACATTTTTAAATCTAGAACCATATCGACATGGGCATAAGTAAATAAATAAATAAATAAATAAATAAATAAATAAATAAATAAAATGAATAAACTTCTGTGTGATCAGTTAAACACCAGGACAATACACTGCACTTTAAATGCCCATGAAACAGGTTAAGTTTTTGTTCTCACTGATGTTATAGCAGCTATAAACGGTCGTTCTTTCACCAGCCTCTCGGTTTTTCTCTCATGGAGTTAATAAAACTCAAAAATCTCTCAGCTGGACATGTTACCGAGAAACTGCAAAGCATAAACGTCCAGCTTTACAGACTGCAACAAAGCACTGATGCGTATATGAATGTCCACCGTACATGTCCCTGTTCAACTGGTTACTATAGAAACGCTAAGGTATTAGCTATTATAGCTAGAAATAAAAGTTTATTCAGTCAATACCTTCAGACCGATCAGAATCAAGAATTCAGAAGCGCCGTGGTATACAATTTCTTGTTTTAAAAAAACGATCTACACTAGCGGCGGTGACAAAACCCAGGATACGTTCGCAGTGTAAGTTATAGGGTTCTTTGGCTTGAGTCCTAGTACAGATTATTTCCCTATATAAGAAAGGGGTCCAGGTTGAAACACCTGAATAAGTTTTTTTTTAAAGATTATAATAATTTCTTCAGCAGGTTTTGTTTGTAAAGTCCAGTTCATTCATAGCACGTCCGATTTCATCGTAACAACAGCGTTATTATTTCCATATTATTATATGAAGCTCACATACTTGTACGTCCAGCATTCTTTCATCAGCTCATACATGGGTTCTGGGCAGCCAGGTGGATTGTCCATGCGGCTGCCGTTCTGGATGAAGTTGATCACCTCGGGACCCTTCATTTTCTGCACACGGTTAAAAATACGTATATAAACGTTTAGAATGATTGCAAGCAGCTTAGCAGTTTGATAACTACAAAACCAAGTATCATGGTTTAAAGTACTGGCTTACAGAGAAGATATTATACATTATTTACATACAAGGTCGGGGGAATACAGTGGGGGAAAGATACATCCGAGAGGATCCAAAAGCTGCTCCAGAGGATATTAATAAATTGGAGGGCGTTATATAAGATGGCATACAAGTCATTAAAGAATATTTTTATCTCATTGCAGCTCCCGATAATACCCCTCCCAGCCACCAGAGGTCTCTGTTTCCCGAATACTAAAGCAGTTCTTCAGAAATATCCAGTTACACTTCCTGTTCTCGCCATATTTATACAAATAAACATGAAATCCACTATATCACTGCGAAGTCTTGCCAACTACCTGGTTCGTTTAATTCTGGTTCATTTAACTCTCTCTCTCTCTCTCTCTCTCTCTCTCTCTCTCTCTCTCTCTCTCTCTCTCTCCAGTGTTACACACATTCAAAAAGAGAAAAGCAAACCTTTAAACTGATATCATTTAAATTTCAAACCAGATTTGACCATTTTTGATCACTGTGTTAATGAGGGAGCATCTGTGATGACTTTCTTCACATTGTCCCTGGGGTATACAAACTTTTGCATTCAACTATAGTATATGTATATATATACTTTTTAAAAACAGGCTTGTTAAAATCATCGCACTTAGCCTTCAAGAGCTTATCAAAGCAATGTGGGGGAAACCTTTCTCTGAATTCTTACCTGTAGCATAACCAGCGTGTTGTTTATTAAGGGCAAACCAAACATGGTCATCATTATTCCATGCAGACGCCAGAGAAGGATACAAACAAGGATAATAGGTATTCAAGGCGCAAGATAAACAAGCGCGATACGAAACCAGGAACACAATATGACTTCGCAGCAGGACTAAGACACAACAGGCAAACTAATCACGAACTAACACAAAACAGGTGCACACAATCAGGAAACAAACATAAACATGAACACATGGAGCTGATCACCATGAGAACTGCGATGTGAAGGGGGAATCCCTGACGTGATCGTCAAGTACCAAAAATGTCGTGTGTTTTTTTTGTTGTTGTTGTTGTTGTTTTGTTTTTAAATCTTCAGATTTCCTTATTGTGTTACACCTAATCGCAATCTGAATATACATACCTTGTAAGGTTTTCCTCCATAGGAAAACGCCTCCCACATGGTAATCCCAAAGCTCCACACATCGCCTTTATTGGAAAACTTGTGGAACATGATGCACTCTGGAGCGTACCATTTTAGAGGCCATTTGCCCAACGTGCGTGCCTACACAAACGCAAACACAAAGACAGACACGGCTGTTGGTCTCAATGTTATTTTTTCCACCCACACGTTGCTCTTTGTGGTCTCTGAGGTTGCAAAACATGTCAGCATCATTACCCTGCTCACTGCGACATACATTAACGCTCAGTTATTTTCAAAACGCTACCACGTCCACACAGGCTGAACCGCGCTTCACCTTGTAATAGTTATTATCTGCGCCGAGCGCTTTGGAGAGGCCGAAGTCACTGATCTTGGCGTAATGTTGGTTGACCAGCAACACGTTCCGAGCCGCCAAATCTCTGTGCACGAAGTTCTTCTCCTCTAAATACTTCATCCCCAACGAGACCTGGTGCATCAGCTCCACCACGTTATCCACCGTCACCTGGTCTCTGACAAAACACACACAAAACCTACTAAAACCTACTGAAATATATAGATTTGGATTGATACATAAGTTTGAGCCGATTTATTTATTTATTTATTTATTTATATGTCTTAAATTAATCAATATCTATCTAAAGAAACATGATGGGGCATGCTGCTGTTACAGGACAATAATCAATGAGGGCGTAGTGTTATCGGGCTGATGAGAAGTGGAGTCACTGTTTCCGCTCCAGTGTTGATTATTTTCCTATAACAGACCATCCTGAAGTGTATCCATATCTTATCTATATATAAACGAGGTGTTACTCATCTGTATATATTCATATTCTTATTCATCTGTACATACATTGAGGTGTTCATAGTGTACATATTACATATTTTTTTACTACTATTATTCTTATTTTTCTATTCCTATATATATATATATATATATATATATATATATATATATATATATATATATATATATATATATATAAAATCTCTCTTTATACGTATCTATATGATACGAATAGACAAATCTATTCTATTCCTATTTAATGTGTATTCTTTCTTATACATTTTTTATCTTATCCTATCTTATTCTGAAGTGTTTTTATTATTTTAAGAGCAATTTGACAATGATTTTTATATATATATATATATATATATATATATATATATATATATATATATATATATATCTGCAGGGGTTCCTGCAGACTTGCATGGAATTCGGGTTGCGCGTTATACCGGTACTACGGTAGTATCGTGATACTAAAGTTTCAAAATACCGCCGATGCCACTGTGTTTTTTTTAACCGGTACTATCGTCAATAGGGTAGCACCGTAGGTAATGTTGTACGTGCGGCAGTTAACACTATTTTCGCTCAAACGACACACCTCGCTGCATCTCACTAGGTTAGTGACACTTTGTTTAACCTAAGTTTAACCTTAAGACTTCCTGTATGCCGGTAAGCGAGCAAATGCGATGCTGTGTGTAAATGCTAAAATTAGCCGTGTTTGCTAGTAAGCGAGCTAACGTTCGAGAATTTTACGATGTTTTTTTTTTTTTTTGGAGTTGGTTTCCGAATTCAGTTATTTATTCCTCACGCTGTGTCCGTTCTTCGTTACTCTGAGGACAATTAACGTCTGCACGATTTCATTGCTCTAGGGAACAACGGATGAAATCTGCGACAGATTGAGTCAGCTGCTTGCCGACTGTATGATTGTTCTCGTGTTTCGTCAACAGCCCGTTATTTATTCTCGTTAATAAATGCAGAGAAATGATTTTATTAATATGTGTTAAGAGAAAAATTCGGTTTGTCTGTTTTCATTTAAATCGATGTACTTCTATACATTCGGTTCATTTTGTAGATTTGAATTGTGAATGAACACAATACTGCGTGGTGTCATGATACTGCTTGGTATGGTGATACTTGAGAGCTGGTATAGTATCGTAAGATATGTTTATGGTATCGTGACAACCCTACATGGAATACAGGTGGGGTTTTTTTTGGATAAACATGAAAGTAAATCTAACCAATCTATTACATAATTGTAATAATGTTGAGGTGATCCTTCTGAACCACTATTTACGCATATGTAACTAGCTACCAAAGCAGAATTTTGCTTAGGATCCTGGGAAAGCTGGAATCAGTCTGATGGAAAGCAGTGTGCGTTTTAATAGGAGGTTGTTCAGTGAACGCAGCAGCGTGAACTCGTCCTTACTTCCTGCTGGAGAGGAATTTGTTGAGCGGCCCGGCCGGTGCCATTTCCATCACCAGCATCAGTGCCTCCGCCTGGCACAGGCCGATCATGCGCACTATGTAGGGGTTATCCAGCTGGTGCATGATCTCGGCCTCGCGCATCATCTCGTCCTTCACCGACTTCTCGTTCTCACTCTTCAGAACCTTGATGGCTACGTCGATGTGTTTGCTGAGGAAGAGAAAGTGCCCGTGAACACCAGACACCATATTCAACTCTTCTCAATGCACTCCCACGGTCTCCTGCTGCGTCCGTCGACAGCTTCTCACCTCTTCATCTTGTAGACGCCTTTCTTCACGCAGCCGAAGTTTCCCGACCCAAGCTCCACCTCGTCCACCATCAGCTTATCACGCTTAATGAAAAGCGTCTTCTCCTGGAGCTCCTTCGGATCGGCGTACGGGCTGACGAACTCGTCGCTGTCCATCGGCAGAGTCTGACGGTTCATCGTTTCCAAGGCCTTGCACGCTCCAGGAACTGGAGATAATGATAATAATCATCGTATCAATAATATCACTAAATACAAATGGAACAATAAATAAAAACGGAACTATCAGGTATAAGAGGAGGAGTCAAAAAAAAATTGGAAAACGGGAAGATACCTGAGGAGAAGGAAAAGAAGGAGAAGGAGGGTTTTTTTTTTTTTAAGATCAGAAGAAGGAGTAGAAAAAGAAAGAGGAGAAAGAGAAAGAGAAGGGTGAGAGAAAATAAGGAAGGATGAGAGATGGAGAGGGAAAAGAGAATGGACGAGTAGGGGTAGGATAAGAAGATGAAGCAGGTGTAAAAGGAGGAGGAGAAAGTGGGAGGATAAATGAAAAAAAAAAAGAAGCAGGAAGCAAACATGAAGGTAAAGGAAAAGATGATGGATGAGGCGAAGGAGAAAGAACGGGGATGAGAAGGAGATGAAAACGAGAAGAAAATGCCGAAGAAGAAGAGGATGGAGAAGAAGGAGGAGGAGAATAAGAGGATGAGAAGAAGAAAAACAAACATGTTTGAATAATGTTAGAGCATTGATATTCAGTAAACCTGTGATTTGCATATTAATCAACACCTTCTGACCAATCAGAATCCAGAACTCGACAGGTAACACTGACAGACATTTCAGCAGATGTTTTCGAGTTCATTTACATGTGTCCTATCACGTTTTTACAATAAGCATTGTGTTAACACACACTCACCTTCAGGGGGCGGTGTGTAGCCATTACCTCTGGCTCTCCTCTGGAGGGGGAAAAAAGAAAGAGCGAGAGAGATGATTGAAGACAAAACACACACACACACACACACACACACACACACACACACACACACACACACACACGCACACACACAGTCAGAACTGTGTGCATCTCTAATTTTTGGTAAGATCATGAGAAGAGATAAATGTGATAAGTACCGATGAAGGCACGGCTGGCGTCTCTGAAGAGAAAAACAGACACAAACAGAGACACATGCGTCAATAACTCATAAAACATAACGCAAGGCAGTGATTCCTCAATCCAACTCCTGGCAACAGCAGTGTTTGTGTTTTTCATGTTCTTGAACTCATCGGATAATTAACAAGACCTTCATGACCCGATTCAGGCATCTCACACCGCCCGAGGGAGTTTAAATAAGCATAAAGAGAAGAAGACGGGGGAGAAAGTTGAAGATGAAGAAATACTGTAGCAGGATGAGAAAAGGACAGAGAAGGAAGAGAGCGAGAGGAGGAGATGGAGAAGGAGGGGTAAAAGGAGGAGTAGAAGCAGGATGAGGGGATTGAAGGTGGAGAAAAAGGAGAAGGAGAAGCTGGAGAAAGAGAAAAGCAAAGCGGAAACTATGAGGAAAGACTGGAGTGAGGAGGAAAAGAGGGAGAAGAGGAGATGGAGAAGAACATGACAGAGCGAGAGAGGGGTAGATGGAGGAGTAGGAGAAGGTAGAATAGAAGGATGAGGAATAGATGAAGGTGGTGGAGGAGGGGAGCGAAAACGAGGACGAGGGGGAGAAGACACAGCAGGGGGAAAAGGTAGACAAGGTGAAGAAAATGAAAAGAAAAAATACGAAGGAAGAGTAAGGCGAGAAAATGGAAGAGCGGGAGGATGAGGAGAAAGAGAAGGCGGAGCAGACAGAGGAGGAATAAAGGAAGGAGACGAAGAAGAAGAGGAAGCAGGAGAAGAAGGAGGAGGAGGAGGAGTAGAAGCAGAATACAGATAATGATGGATGAAAAGGTAAATAAGAATAGAAAGAAAATGAAAGAAGAGTGGGGTGAGAACATGAAGAAGGAGGAAATAAGGGAGAAGAGGAGGAGGAGAAGAACAAAGATGAGAAAAGCATAAGGAAAAGAACAGGCCAAGGTAGGAGTAGAAGAAGCTGGAGTAGAAGGAGGAGGAGGAATAGAAGATGGAGTAGTTGAAAGAGATCAAAGGATGATGAAGAAGAAGAAGAGTCGGTGAGAAGAAGAGTAGGTGAAGGAGAAGGAGAAGGACGAAGAGGCAGATGAGGGGATGAAAATGAAAGAAGAGGGGGAAAATAAAAAGAGTAGGGTGAGAAAATAAGAGAGGGAGAGGAAGAAAGAGGAGGAGAGGGTTAGGAGGCTAAAGCCTGGAGCAGAAGAAGGAGAATGACGGTGAGAAGGAGGCGTAAACAGAAGAGGAGGACTAGGAGAAGAAGATAAAGGAGAAGAAGATGGAGGACGAGAAGAAGACACAGAGACGGAAAAAAGAACACGGGAAAGGGTCGACGAGAAGGTGAAGAAAAAGAACGAGGGAGAGAAGAGATTAAAAAACGGAGGCGTAGGAGCAGAAGGACGATGATGAGAAAGAAGATAGGAGGAGAAAAAGAAAAAACCGTGAGGAGATGACGAGCGATAAGTTGAAGGAGAAGGAAGGAAATTTAGCTGAGAATTAGAAGAAGAAGAAGAAGAAGAAGAAGAAGGGATAAGATTGCTGATCTATTCTGTTATCTTCATCGCATTTCTCTCGACTGTCCACACCTACACAGGCTAGCGCCTGTGCCCTGATCTCTAATTACTTAACCGAGGTGCATGAAAAAAGAAAGAAAGGATTATTTACAGCTTCATCACAGAAACCGCCTTTTTCTCCACCATGATGACGAGACAAAAGGATAACAAACTCGTCTGAAACTTCTCGTTCGCACTTCAGACACGCGTTGCTCAAAATGGCCGCCGTTTCCCTCAACACACAAATTCCTACTCATAGTCCTTACACTTATTTGTTCTTCCTTGCTTATTTGTCTGTAAAAGAAATGAATTATATAGACACACACACACACACACACACTAACCCTGTGAGGGTGGACCTACGGGACACCCCGCACGACATTTTTAAAAGAATTAAACGACTCAAGATAAACAATGTGATAAATTCTCATTCTTCATAGATAGGTCATTTTATTTAGTTTTGTGTCTGTTCCTAAATATTTACATTTCATCCCATACCTGAGTACATCATCTTGTGGCATTATGAATGAATCCCTAGTCTTTTCTTTTTTTTATTAATATATATTTTTATGACTGTTTCTCCATATATATATATATATATACATATATATATAAACTGACATCAGATCTGATATTTGATGTGATTGTTGTTGTTGTTTTATTATTATTATTATTATTATTAGTACACTCGGCATGTTTCATTCCACACAATTACCCAGAACCTCGTCAATTTCAAATATGCGTCGTATAAAAAGATTTAAAACCGTGATAAAAGGGCGACCGTTAATGTACCACGCGGTTTAGTCTTGCTGATACTAGCACTAATCTTTCCTCTGTATTTCCACCCTATTCTGTTCCACTACATTAGACCTGTAAATGCTCTTATCACATGAGTCATTCTGTAGAATAGCATATATATATATATATATATATATATATATATATATATATATATATAAAACATATACTCACATCATCGTACTGGACGATTCCGATATGTTTAGAAGCATGATGTGACACGATGCTTTATATACATATATATCGTATATATATATATATATACGGATATGTGAACGTGTTATACGTCGTAACGTATATATCTATGAGTATCTTACGGCTTGCGTTGTTCTGGTTGACGCAGGGTTCGCGCAGTAACGTGACCAGCCCGTCGGGCTTCATTTTCAGATACTCGACCAGCTGCAAGAGTCAAAACAGTTATAAACGTCTCGCGATGTCCAACTGCAGCATTATATTCAATATAATTCTAGATGACCAAAACA
This sequence comes from Ictalurus punctatus, assembly GCF_001660625.3. Classification (NCBI taxonomy): domain Eukaryota; kingdom Metazoa; phylum Chordata; class Actinopteri; order Siluriformes; family Ictaluridae; genus Ictalurus; species Ictalurus punctatus. The sequence goes on from NC_030420.2 coordinate 32,176,716, forward strand.
GCCACTGACCTGCCACACGGTGTCAAACTTGGTTCCTTCCGGCATGGAGTATTTGCCCGATTTATCGTGAAGGATCTGGTAATGGTACGCGGTTTTTCCGTACATCACCGACAGGGCGAAGGTGCCGGTCGCGTCTCGTTCTCTCACTCTGCAGAGAGGAAAAGCGTCATGCTGTGTGCGCGCGTGTGTGTGTGTGTGTACTTCCCATACCGTTTATTTAAATAAATAATAATTAAAAAAAACTATAAATAGCACAAGGGCACGTTTTTGAGCGAAACGTCACTGCCATGTTACGGTTAGAGAGAGCTTAACGCGTTGACAACGTTTCTACGCGTTGCATAGCGATCCGCAGGTTTCTATCGACGCCCTCGCTCTGACACGTTAGCGTTTCTATAGTAACAGCCCGAACGGATGTAAAACGTGTGCAGTCGGCTGAAACGATGACGTCTACTTCGCGTTTCAAGTAAGGAGTCTCCAGCGTCAGTGCTTCGTACCGCTCAGCGGTAAATCTGTGAGTTTTCCGACACGGGAAAGTCTTCAGGTTTCTCTCCAACGTGAGAAGCTGTTTTGTTCTCATCTGACAGTATTAACGTCGCGAAAGGACCAAAGCGAGGCCGGCGAGTTTATATAGCGACGGCTGTTAAACTCGCTGATAAACTCGTTTCACGGGCTTTCCTCAACATTACACGTAACAATTACCGGATAAAACGTACGCCATGTGTTGATGTCGTTCAGCAATGGATGCGAATTGCAATCGTCGGCAAAGTGTCGTCGTGTAAGAGGTGGGAAAAAAAAACAAACCCCACTCCGGCGCGGAAAATAATCAACTTCCCGACGGTAAGAGTAACTCTTCACCCTGGAGTGAGGAACTCCTCACGTTTATACACAACACGTACATATAAAACGAGCTCGAGAACTGCGTGTAATCCTGAATAATAACAATAAACATTTCTACACGTATATTTTCAATCGCTCGACGTATTTATCGCTTGCACACTTTCACACGAGTAAAAGTTTCCGACTGAGCATCACAAACGCGGCTCGGGTTTCGCTACTTTTTCCATGACTAATTATAGCTCGTAGTGTCTTCCCTCACCCCCGAGACCTTTTCATTTACCATTTATTCACTCGACATAGCTGACTTTCGTACATAAACATCAACAAGCATACTCCGTGTGTGTATATACGTTACCGCTAGGACACTTCGGTTGCGTTCGGTGCATTTATTTACCTTTCTTCATTTTACAGGAATAAACATTAACGTGAACCAGAGAGCACATTGAAGCAACATCTACGCATCTGCTACCAGTTAGACATCTTATTATTATTATTATTATTATTATTATTTTTTACTGTCTTTCTTTTTATTAATTAAAAAAATCGTTCCAATCTTATAAAAGACATTACAAGTGTTTGGCTGTATACTTTATTCCCTTTTACACAACTGACATATGTTTTATTCGTTCCAAACGGATTCTATTAATTATAATCATTATATCATCACCTAATTCTTTATTAGTGCTCATTGTTTAGTAATGCTCTATTTTATTTTTTTATTTTTGGTTATATATATATATATATATCTGCATAAATCATACACAAATTGTACATTCAGCCATTCTTCACTTTGTGTATAGCTGTTTGTTTTTTTGTTTGTTTTTTTTTCCTTGTTTAGCATTTTTCCTTTTAACTGCTTAGCAGCTCAAAAGTATTTGAACCCCCCGCATCGACCGTTTTTGGTTAAACGTCGAGAAACGGTTCCGAGTTCAGTCCTGTAGCGTTAGAAGACGCGAGTAGAAATAGTTCTAAGTGAAGTGAGAAGTAGACGTAAGTATAAAAGTTTTCTTTTAACGTCTCTTCGCGCCGTCTACCATCAGATCTCGTCTTACGGTAACCGAGTTGCACGCTGACGGCTCCGTGAAACGTGTGCTCTCGCCTTTAACTAAACTCCAGGCTGGGTTGGTCCTGAAATACAAAGATTTAGTGATCTGATAATACGCTTGTTTAAATTTTTTCCCCTTTAATTGATGTGTAATAACAACTGCGTTCAAATAGTTTCAACTTTCAGCGTGCGGTACGTTGACTCGGTTCGGATCTGAAGTGTTAATAAGCTTTATTTTGTATTATTAGTGACATGATAGTGCCGATTTTTTTTCTAAATCCTTTTTGTTTATTTTTTTTTAAATGAAGAAGATTAGAAGATTCGTGAGCGCTTAGACACGTTCCGTCTGTGTGTTCACGTGGTGATTTCTCTTTGTGAACCGTGCGCGTCCAGTTTTCCACACATTCACGAGAGCTTACATACTTTCCGTGCGTTCACTTTTTGTCCTGGCTGTAAAGGATCTAAATCGGCAGCGCTCGGGTTCAGAAGGCTGACTTACAGAAACTTGCCGTCTGGCTGAGAGCCCGAGTAGAGCCGCCTCTCTCCCTCCTGACGAGGGACTTTGCCGTGGTACCAGGGCATCTTCTCATGCGCCGTGGTGGCTATCAGCTTCTCCAACTGAGGAGCTTGACTGATAATGGCCTGCTCCATGGCCTCGCCCTGAAAACACACACACACACACACACACACGCACATATACACAGTCTGTCAGCACACTACGCTCATTTTCCCATTTGGACAACCAATACATTTCAAATCATCTGCGTACATTTTTTAGAATCTTTATTTATTTATTTATTTTTAGAAAACTTCAACTCCGACCTGCTCTGTATGTAAGAATATATTGTAGTATAATGTAGCTAAAGAGAATATTTTTTGATGTGTTATGTCTTATGGGTTATGTGGATATCCTGCCGTGTATTTCACACCCGGTATATTCACGATCATACACCAGGAATAACTTCAGGCTGCGCTGTTGTGTGTTGTAGTGTGATGTGTGCACGTGCGCTATCACCCCAAAGTTCATTATATTCGATCGCAGGCTCTATTATTCCGCTCCATACCACATCGACTTTCCAACGAGTCCGATTTTTATCTCTCTACGGTTACTTTTAACGCGACGCAAGCTCGTTCCCCGTTACCGCTTACATCCTCTTTATTATCGTACCCGTGCGGTCGATACGATACGTAGAAGAAAATACGCAGGTTGTCACGTGATGCGATCGAGAAACCGCAACGCGTGAACTCCTCCGTCCTGAAGACGTCTCGGGGAACCTGTACTGACTGTTACAAAGCGCTGACACTGGAGACTCCTTCCTTAAACGTCGAATAAACATCATGTCGCAACGTCAACAGTCATACGTTTTTGTTTTTTTTTCTTAAACAACGATATATATATATATTTTTTAAAATCTTATCTGGAGCGTCTGCAGCGCAAGGCTCCGTGTATGAGCTGTTACTATAGAAACGAGCGCGTTAATAGAAACGCGTCAGAGCGCGAAATGCCGGTCCGAGCTGCTCTTAGAGAAAATGATCTGTGGAATGAGATAAGATGTCGGGTGGGGTGTTTTTTTATCTTTATTTTTTTACGCGGTTTCGTTCGTGGTCGGATGTTCTGCGTATATTAGATTAACGATATATCGTTTTATATCAATTCCAAGCCTAACAGATGCTAATTTGCAGATATATATCAGTGGATTTGCTCTGCAAAAAAAAAAAAAGGTATCTCAGCAAGTAAAAAATATCGTCATATTCGCATCACAGCAACTTTTTCTGTGCTTTCAGGCAACTATAAAATTCGCACGGCTATCTCGAGATATTTTTACTCATTTCAATCATATCGACAGGCGCATTTCGGGGTTATTTTGACGTTTCGATTGCTAGAAAGGAGCAGCGTTACGTGCCAATAGAATACGACGTTCGCTCGCAAGGTTGAAATTAAGCTTAACGGTCTTAGATTTGTTATATGATCGTCTCATCGTGAGAAATTTGACACAACTTACACTATAAAGCCAAAAGTATGTGCACCCCTGACCACCACACCTATATGTGGTTCTTCTCCAAACTGTTATTACAATGCAGGAAGCACACAATTGTATAGAACGTCTTTGTACGCGGTAGTTTTAGAATTTCCCTTTACTGGAACTAAGAAGCCCAGACCTGTTCCGGCACGACGCAAAGCGCACAAAGCGAGCTCCATGAAGACGTGGTGTGTGAAGGTTGGAAGAAGGTGGAAGGACTGGCGTGTCCTGAACCTCGACCTCACTGAACACCTTTGGAATGAACTGGAACGCCGATTGCGCCCCAGACCTCCTCATCCAACTCTTGTCGCCGAATGAAGGCGAATCCCCTCAATCACACCCCAAAATCTATTCGAAAACCTTCCCAGAAGACCGGAGCATATTATAAGAGCGAAGTGGGAATACGTCTGGACGTATACGCCTCCAATCGTTGCATTAAAACAATCATGTTCATTGACCTTCGACCTTTAAGCTGTAACTCCCTCACCTCCAGGTTCCAGGTATGCCGGACATACTCGCGCAGCATGTTGTCCCTTAGGTTTTCGAAGACGCCGGGCTTGATGGGCGTGTCTGCGGACCGGAGGCACGGCTTCTTGAGCACGCACACCAGGCCGTCTGCGTCCTTGCTGTAGTACTCGCAGAGCTCACCCGGGCCGCAGTGGGCCTTTCCGCCCGCGATGCAGTACGTCCCGTTCAGCTGCTTCTCCACCGGGTAGTGATAAAACTCCAGGTTCCAGACGAGAGACAGCACGTATCCGCCCAGGCTGCGCAGACACTGACGCAGCAGGAACAGACCGTCACCCATCCCTGCCAGCTTCAGGTACTGCTCGGCGTCCGAACGGCTGATGCTGCCGTAGAAGAAGGGCAGCTCGGCCGCGGGGTCGATCATGATGAACCCGGGTCAGGAGTGTTTACAGTCTAAAGGGAGAAAGGCCAGATTTATCCGATGCGTTCAGAACAAACCTACATCCTACACTCTCAAAACAAGACAACTTGTATCTTGCATATCTTAAAAAGGTGCATGCAGTGCACGTTTAAAGCTTTCACCTTAAATCTTTACACATCAAAGGGGGTGCAAACGATAGCAGTACCACCCCGGTGACAAGGAAACGTACAGTTCAGTACACGTTTGTTTGTGCTTTTTTCAGACTCTATGCCAGATCATGAGATAATCAGAGAGAGAAAAAAAAAATCATTTATATTCGAGCCAGAATCTGCGTAATATCGTATTTCAGGCCTGAATCGAGGGAAGAAACGAGGGAAGAAACGATGAGTTGTTTACAAGAGAAAATAAAAAGAAAAGACATCGATTTGGTTCTGTTTCTCATACCTCCAAGAGTTACGGCTGAAAGATGCCCTACAAATGTGGAAATAACTAACTCACTCTCTCTCTGTGACTCACACACACACACACACACACACATGAAAATGTGTTGTTTTTCACGCTTCCCACAACTTTTCAGGACTTGCAGCCAGATCACAGAAACATGCCTCTGTCATCCACAGCGTGTGTTATTCGGGCCGCGGGTTGTAACCGTGTGTGTGCTGATGTGTTGCTCTGCAATGTGCAGACGCACTTTAGTGCTGATCTGAGACCTGCAACATCGCCACAACAGGAAGCTCACACTCACATCCTCCCCCCCCCCGCTAATCTCAACATCTCCTCATTCTCACAGGTGCTGACGTTTTCTCGAACGTTCCTCTGTGACACACACAGACCGCTTCACTCCAAACAGGACACGTGCTCTTAATGTTACTGTAACTGTACAGGAGGCAATAAACTCGTTTATAATGTGCTCTCGTATAAGGTCTCGAGGACGGGGACGAGTCAAGGGTGAGAGCCGTGAAGGTACGGAGGTCCGGCGTGATATGTATAGAACATATATATCGTTTTTTTTTTTACACAGATGGTAGCATCTTAAATTATCGACAAGTCAAAACTAAGTTCTGAATCGTTTCGGAAGGAATAAAGGTCGACAAACACCGCTGTCAGTGAAACTCTTCCGCAGTACAGATCAACATGGCCGCGCACTCGCCAGCAATTCGTAACGGTTTACACCGCTCGAGTAGGGCGCAAAGGTTGAAGTTATATGCTTTTTTCCCCTCAAGGTCCAAACAAGGCCACAATATAACAGTGAGCCGATTAAGCGCCAACGAACGTGCTTTCAATGACTACTCAGGCATCGAAAACTGAACTGGAAAAAAACAACAACAAGATATCAGACCATTACATTTACAGCATTTGGCAGACACCGTCATCCAGAGCAAGTTACATTTATTTCATTTATACATCTGAGTAGTTGAGGGTCTTGCTCAAGGGCCCAACAGTGGTGGGGTTAGAATTCATAACCTTCTGATTACTAGCCCAACAGCTTAACGACTGAGCTACCACTGCTGCTAATGTACAGAGAAACTGGGACAAACCAAGTTTGAGTCTTAAATACTGGATTAAAACAAGACCCTGCTGAAAAAAAACAAACAAAAAAAACTACACAAACCGTCAGAGAAATTCTAATGGTTTCCACTACAAATACCATCACAAACCATCATCTGTTAGCCATTAAAACCATTACCAAATTGTTTCCATTATGTAGTCGGACGTATTAACGACGTAGGTCTTTAATGGTATCCACTAGACATAACGTGTCACCAATAGAAGCCAACAAATTACCAGTAGAGACCATTACAGAGAACCATTACAGTTTCCATCCAAACCAATACAATTCCCATAATAACCTTTAAATCCACGATGAATTCTTTGAGGGTTTCTATTGTTGTGTTCTGTTTTGTTTTGTTGTCTTTACATCTGAGACTAATTAATAGTAAGCGTCTTAAAGTCAATGACCAAGCAAAGGATTAGAAAGCTGAAACTAGCCGCTAATGACGGTCGGAATATCTAATTAGTGCGCTCTTTAAAACCGGCGTGTGGTCCTTAATGACTGATACCAATGAAAATAATAGCTCTATAGACTTCTTCTTTGTTTGGAATGTGCTAGCGGTAAGATTTCACAACGTCTAATTCCAAAACGATGGGTTACGGTTAGATACTAAAGTTTTTATGTTCTACTAAACTAACTTTGGGCGGCTGTGGCTCAGGTGGTTGAGAGGGTTGTCCACTAATCGTAGGGTTGGCGGTTCGATTCCCGGCCCACGTGACTCCACGTGCAGAAGTGTCATTGGGCAAGACACTGAACCACAAGTTAGCGCCTTGCATGGCAGCTCTGCTACCATTGGTGTGTGTGTGTGTGTGAATGGGTGAATGATACACAGTGTAAAGCGCTTTGCAGAACCGCTAAGGTTAAAAAAAAAAAAAAGTGCTCAATAAGTGCAGAGCTTTTATCTCTATTAGCTATTAGCTGCTACTGATTGCCAGCAAGCTAACATTAGCATAGCGCAACGTTAGCTAGCTAGACAGTGTAACTGTGTATTTAAGTTCTATTTCATGTGGCATGTATATAGTAATTCAGACGTGCCGGCTTCCAAAATCCACATTTATGACAACGACGTACTGAGAAAGGTTTCGCTTCCGACCTTTGAACGTGAAATTAGAAAAAAACTTGCGCTACGTAAAAACCTTTTTTTTTCGTATTAAGCGACTTACCGTTTCTTGTGATTTCTTTTTTCGGTCCTTCACTCCTTATCAGCTTGTTTCCTCTCTCCGTCTGCTCCTTCAGTTCAGTACTTATGATACATACTTTCCACTGTGTGGGAGGTGGACAGGTCACGGTATATAGGATATTTGCAAAGCTGAGCAAAAAGACAATTTCCCCCTTAATGATCTCATAAGCAACAGAAAACATCCTTGTGCTTGATCAGATTTTGCTCAATTGACACGTTTTGCTGCACATAACGGTTACGTTTACTGCGTCCTTTGCAGGTAGGAGGTCTCGCCCAACCCCCCCCCACCGCCTCACCTCACATCTACACACTCCCAACATCGCTTGTGTGTTACACCACAGTTTCCTGGACAAAATCACTCACTCACAATCCTAAAGAGGACAGCAGCGGCACGGCGGAAGACCCTTAGACACACAAACACACATAGCCTACATTCTAAGCCGCACCAGACCACAGCAAAGGGGTCGTATACTTAAAGGACAGCCAGGTGACAAAGGTGTGGTGGAAAGCGAACCAGAAAAACTGTTTTAAATACAAACCGCTGGCCAGCTGCACGAAGCCGCACTAGCTTTGGTGTGTCTTAAAAGTCTGCGAGGCCTGGGATTTGAGCTCGGAAGTCGTTTTTGCAACGGGCTCAAAACTTTAACCGCTAAGCAACAGCTGCCTGCTGCTAGGTTTACACCGTGGCGGTGTGTGAACTGGTACTTTCAGCATGGTGCGGCTGTTCAAGCGGTTCGAACGATGAGAACGTTGCTTCTAGGCATGGATGTCTAGCTAATGGCTCATGTTTTATTAGGATAAAAACAAACAAAACAGCTTAAAGACTGGAAGTAACCAAGTGTGAGGTCCTTACAAACTGGTACTCATTAAAACTAAAGCGATAAGGACTAGGATTATGTAAGATTTTTACTCAGTCTTAAGGACTGAGGCAGGCCTAATGTGCTGCGTCAGTGCGCGCCTCCATCTCGGACGTTCTTACGGTGTCCGTCTGTAACTCAGCGGCGCACGCTTTTAAATTCCTCACTGAAAGACAGGATCTACATTTCAACATCGAACCTGCTCACTTATGAGACTTATACTTTCTTTCATGTCTGTGGGAGCAAAAAATCGTTAAGGGCCGAAGCCATTTTCTGGAGTTTCCAGAAAGAACATTGCGGTGAAGAGCAAAGTCTCCTTCCTGTTTGTGTTCCGGATGCATGAGAAAGAGCGACGGAACAGGTGAATGAGGGCAATCCCACACTCTGTTGAGATGTGTAGACGACCCAAAGTACTGAAAAGTACACTTTGCTATGCAGGTCCAGAACTTAGGCCTTATTAATACTTCGTGCTTTGATCCATCGTTCAAAATGGATGTGCGTTAAGTACAGTGTGGGGAACTAGTCAAACCAAGAACTGCTCTCATCTTTATCACAAGGTCATGGATTCCGAGCGGAAAAAGTGAAAGACGTAGTAAGCGCTACTGTGATTTACGAGGAGAAAGCCTTTGACCTCAAGCCTAGGAAATCCAACCTCAAACCGAATTGATTTTAGTGGTTCATATCAATAAAGCCGACATTTTGAAGAAATACTCTTTGTGTGTGTGTGTGTGTGTGTGTGTGTGCGTCCGACTAATTCTTAACACACATATGAATGAAGCATATACATTAACAGCTAACTGAGTCATACTATATGAATCATTTCCCAGATATAACACGGATATAACATGCTATGCTACTGTAACTGTCCTTATAATAATTAGAAAATAATCATGACATTTAAAAATAAATAAATAAATAATAATAAAAAAAAATTGGTCGATGGATGTTTTTGAACCGGATATAATTTCTATAAAGTAGGGGCGACGTTTTCTTAAATGGCTCGGATTTGTCTATACGTCCTTTTAATGCTTTAAACCGTTCAATTTGATCTGTATGGCGCGTTCAACAATGGACACTGTCACAAAGCGGCCTTTACGGACAATTTTCTTTACCTTCCAGATACCAGTTTGACTAGTGAGCGTGTAAATTTCACTCTGCGAAAACGTTGGGACGCTGATGTACAGTAAGAGCCGTTAGTAATCTTTGATAAAGTGAAATACTTCATACGTGTAGACTAGTATTGTTATGAGGTTATACAGTATGTATCATGGTGCACGCTGGACCATACTGAACAGCGTTACTATACATGCACTGACGTTATTAACTGCACGACAGATTCGATCTTTATTTGCACTTAAAAGTGCAAGTGAATGGAAATCGTTTACTCTCAGCCTACACTGGAAACCGAATTTATTTCCCCCCACCGATACGTACACGACCATTAGAGCCTCCGACCCAGGGCCTTTTCGAGCATTCTCTCTCTGTTGCGTTTGTCGTTTATTTTCCACAAACAGCTTTTAGCCCGTATTTAGCTGCTCCCACGGGTCTGCTGAAATGTCACAGGCCTGGATTCCAGCCACCGACTCCCTGATGTTTTTAACGCTCTTTATAATGCGCACAACGCTGCAATCTTTGCTGAACTGAAATCTCAAAAAAAAAAACGCCTTCGCTGGTACGGAGTACGGAGATTTCGTTTGGTTTTGTATCTATTTTTTTTTTACATTTCCATGCAGCCAGAATAAAAAAACTCGAAGAGATTATCGACCGCGTTTCATTACTACGCTCTTCTTTTTACCGCCAGGCCGAATTTAGGCGAGACGGTTGCTGGTTAAAAGCAGGTCGCAGGCTTTTAACGACTGCTGTGGTGGGACCAAAACATGTCAGCTTCCCTGAACAGGGCTGCGTTCGCGTGTTCGATACGCTCTATAAATAAATCTCCAGCTCTGAGCTGAACGTCAGTATCTGCTCTAGATATTTGTTTTCATTTCGTAGGCAATAACAAGTCCGTCTCGGAGTACACCGTGCCGTGTCGGATAAAACGTTCGCTTCACGTCGAACTCGACCTCGTAAGGTGACCTCGAGTTTGAGAGCGGTGCCACGTAAATAAAATAAAAAAATCCCAATAAATCAGATGAACTCTAAACAAACCAATCAAACGAACGACTTTTTTGGCTCGCACTCGGACTTGCACAGTTCTCATTTACGCTCATTGAACCTCCAGCAACCCCGAGGCCGTTATACGGTATGTACTACGGTGACATTTCAAACCACGACCGTCGTTACGAGTTTGCGACCTCGTGATCCCACAGAATCATTCGAAACTTTATTC
>NC_030420.2:32189922-32219922 GCF_001660625.3 Ictalurus punctatus
CGTGCGTTTTTTTTCTTCGCCCCTCTTTCTGAAAGCAGGAGAGAGAGAGAGAGAGAGAGAGAGAGAGAAAGGATAGACAGAAAAGGAGGAAAAAGAGAAACACTGCAGCTCTACAGTGCGCTCCGCCGTGCGCTCGCTACAGCATGCGGCAGTAAACCGGGAGGACCCACACACACACACGCACACACACACGCACACACGCGCGCGCGCGGCACTGAGAGGAGACTTATCCTGCACAAATCGCGCTCACAGGTGGGGACTAAACGCGTTTCTATTTGTGCATTTTCTTTGAGTTGCATGCAGCTGGAGGACGCCAGGGAAGGAGATTGTAGTCGCTGAGTTCTTAAAATGGAAAGTGCATGACGTTTTCGGACAAACTTGTACAGTTTTTCACGCGTGTGCCATAGACTAAAGCGTGACCGTGTCCAACAATCTCCTTGCCAGAATGATACTGATGCCGTTATTGTCCTTGCTGTCGCTGTTGATTTGTGTCCGTGTCCAGAAGCGCCATAGAAAGCGCTGAAGAAGAAAACCAGTGCTATTCGAGTCAGAGAAGACAAATCTGAAACAGTCATGACGTGGGAGCTGGGAGCTGCGGAAATTAAAGAGCAACTCCAGTCCAACATTACATTCTGTTCAAAAAGAAAGAAGAAGAAGAAGAAGAAGAGAGAGAAAACATGACCTGAAACTGTCTCACGTCTTATCCTGAGAATATCAGAATCTAGCCAAATGCAGCGTTCAATCCTCCTACATCACTCTGTTTGACTTGAAGTTTTGACTTGATGTTCGACTTGTCGCCGTGACGTCACTGTGAACCCTATACGAGGACGCTTATTTGTTTCGGTGCGCTATTTCGATCAGGTCTTATTTATAAACCGTATCGATCGAGGACACCAGAAAAAGAGCGGGACGGGAGGTTTATCGGTACGAAAAGAAAGCGGTGCTTAAGCTGTCCCGTTCCTTGACGCTCCACTCTCAAGGATGCACTTTGTGTACTTTTAATGTCTTAAATACGGCCGTAAAAAAACGATTTAAGGTACATACGGACGGTTTTTCCGAGTAAAGCTTTAAAAGGTACACTACGCGGACCTTTCTAGGCGAAGGATATACAGGACGAGGAAAAGGTACCGTTTAGTACCCTTTGTATTAATAAAAAACAACTTATCAGCACTAATGCATTAGAGAACGCCTACGGAGAAAGTCACATGCGTGCGTTTGTATGTATTTGTCTTGTCGGGTGGGGCGTAAATGACAATGCGTAAAAATCTTATCAAACAGAGATAACAACGGGTACGGGTATGGTCTGATGACAGGAATAAAAGTCGTTGTTGTCGCTTTTCAATACGTTACGTCTGTCCGCTATTCACCGTCCAAAGTGTTATCAGAAACAACCGTCATGTTCGTTCGGTATCATCAGGGTTCGCCGTTTCAATCGTTTTCCGTGATGGATAGGCATGTGGAAGTGGAGGCGAGAACACCGTGTTGTCATTTTGCCGCTCAAAATGTGATTGGTTTTATCATCGGCCTAAACGCTTGCGACGCACCAATGAAAACGGTTTATGTAGCTACCATATGTGTGCAGCTATTAGTAGTTTGTGTCGTCGGTAAGCTGACTCGTCATACCAGCGTAAAGAAATAGCCGTCGAGTCGTTTGTAATCCGTATCGCTTCGATTTGACTCCGCTGCGACCTTGCGGTATTTAGCTAGCCGTAATTAACTTCAGACCACCTGCTACAATTGATGATTGAATGCTAGCTAGCTTCAATAAGAAGTTAGCTACGCCTACTACTACTCCGCCTATTACTTATCCAGTCGAACCTTTGCTACGACAGGCAGCTAACTACAGTTGGTGTTTAGCTACAGTTGAAAGGTGACTCTTGCGTATATACGTGATCGATGACCGGTAAAGAAACGAGCAGCTTGTTGTTAATAACAAGAGTTTACCGTAAACTAGAGATCGCAGTTTATTGCTAGCTAAATTAACGTTCGAATGTTTGACAGCGGTCGATATTGGACATTGCGTGAGGATGAAACGCAAACGCCGCCATACGCCACTGGACGCTACACTTCCCTACTCCGCTGACAGATCAGAACGTCGAGCTGTCGAGTTACGCTGACTGACTTTGCTCACTGCAAATACCTAGCTCACCAAATGACGTCGGTTGTCCTTACGTAGCCGCGACGTTTCCTTTGATTACCAGGGTTTTGTCGTAGCAACGATGAAATCGTTAATCCCTAGCAAGTTAGCAATTTAGCTTGGTGGTTAACATGTGGTTATTCAACCCGTAATAGCCTCAGGTCTCGGTTTTCATTGGAAAAATGTAAAAAAAAACAACAAAAAAGCAAAAAAACAATTTTAGACCAAATATCAACTAGTAACGACATCCAAGAGAAGAATGATAGGTTCAGAGGGTTTCCTCCGGGAACTCCGGTTTCCTCCCTCAATCCAAAGACATGCGCTGTAGGCTGATTGGCTCATTTCCAAATTGTCTGTAGTGTGTGAATGTGTGTGTGTGTGTGTGATTGTTCCCTGTGATGGGTTGGCACTCCGTCCAGGGTGTCCCCCACCTTGTGCCCGGAGTCCGCTGGGATAGGCTCCAGGTTCCCCGTGACCCTGTGTAGGATAAGCGGTACGGAAAATGGATGGATGGCTGAATGAATATTACTAATCGAACTCTTTTTTAATGGTAAAGTGCATGAGATTTTACTCTGGATTTAGTTGTCTCTGGTTTTGCATCATCAAACCTTTTCGAACATGCCCCATGACCTCGTTGTGAACCCATCGCCTGTGGTACTTATTGTGAACCTTGTGCAAATTCTCCAATCTGGCAAACCAAATGGAAAGCGTCGACAACTCAATCCGAATGTAGATAGTAAGACTACGAATCTTTAGAATCGCCTAAAAAAAGGTTTGAAGGTGGTTTTACTCTACAGAAAGATGGTAAGTCTTCGTTTTTTTTTTTTTGGATTTATCGGGTTTATGCCTTTAGGTTTCTTCTTTTTCTTTTCGGTTTGTAGATCAACATGATTTTTCAGTTCATCAAAAATCAATATCACACAAGCCCTAAGTGCTCGCTTCCTGTTTGTGACCTGTGGTTGTTATTATCATGTTATTGTCATACCAAGTTGGACCTGACGCAAAGCAGCACCTGACATATCGGAGGCTGTTAACTGTGCGTCACTGCTCATATAACCTTTGAACTTTGTGGCTGTAAAGTTGCATGACGAGCGGGGCGGCATCCATGACCGGCGTAAATCTCCAGCGATCAGAAGATTTGCAGAGAAATCCCACGATACTTCTCTCTCTCTCTCTCTCTCTGTAGTCACATGGATGGCTGAGCGCAAAAAAAAAAAAAGCAAAGCAAAAGCAAGCTAATTCTGTCCAGCTTACGTCTGTTCACCAACTCGGTTCCCAGATGCCAGAGCGTGTCGACTGATCTACGGTTGATTGAGTTCATTTAAATGTTGCGTCATGAGTCATTTTAGCCAAGTTTGCATCAGTGGCCATGAACGCTCTGCGTTCTCCCGTGTAAGCCCGTGTTTATTTGCGGAGACTGGAAAGACCCCGAGGTCGATTTAGCCCAGCCTTTGTTCTCAGCATTAACGTTATCACCTCATCTGTTTCTGGCTTGCCCCACGCTCAGATCTCCTCGTTTCTATAGACCCAAGCACGTTGTCTGCGGATGAGGTTTGTGTATTCGCGGACGCCAGTGGCCTCTGGCCGTTCTCCATTTAATACCTCTTTCCTCGTAGTTGGCATGACGCTTTGTGATATGCTGTCCAAATAGGGAAATGAAGGACAGAAATTCCTGGAAAAGCGCAGAAATATCCAGATCTATTTCGCTTCCAAGAGTATGTTGTGGTAGAATAAGACCGGGAGACCGGATTTCAGGACGACGAGAAAAATTGGAAAGACGGAGCTTGATTGTGTGTGTATACGAGTGAGAGAGAGAGAGAGAGACAGAGACAGAGAGAGGGATTTACATTCTTCAGAGACTCCTGTGCATTGAGCAGAGTCGTATGGGTTTGATTAGTGAAGTTCACCAATGTCTGATGCCTCTGGGTTTGGACATTTTTATCAGAGTAGCCCGTGACCTTCTCCTGCTTCAGATTATATACGAGGACATGATGAGCTTTTCATGTGAACTTTTATCTGATGGAGACTCTTTTAAAGTGTTATCGTACCAATTCACAGTTCTGTGTACGGCTGCAACCTCTGACATGGAAAAGTGCGATGGAACGGTCAGCTAACTCGGAATTCCCAGTCGGAAATCTCAGGCAACGTCCACCTTGCCTGATTAAACAGATCACCCTTTGCATCAATTTCTACTTGATACATAAAACGTGTCTTTAACTCGATATATATGTAGCCCTTGTGCACTGAAAAGGTGTTTTAACGGTTTTGTAAGTCGACATCTGTAACGTAATTCCATTGAGTTCAGCTCAATCTTACCATCGCGAAGACGAACGAGACAGTTGTCGCGTCTCGTACGTCGTCTCTCGTCGCAGAAATAAAACGCGTAGAGACTAGTCATACAAATATGATCTTGCTCTGGGTGTTTTTCCGAGCTGAAGCACTGGAACGCGTTTAGATCGGAAAAGTGCATTGGATCGCATCATTAGACTGCTAGCACAAGGGTGCTAGATGTGATGTACCTTTTTGATGTGCGGTGAAAGAACCAGAAACGCAGGAGCGGTACTACGATGAATGCGGACGTGTTTGTCAGTGACCCTTAAGGTCCAATTATGTACCTTAAATTCTTTTTTAGGAGGTGAGAGATACATGCTAAAGGTACAAAAGATGTACCCTTGATAGTACCTCACCAGCGATGAGGAAAGTTCTCAGATGTTTTCTGTCCATTATTTGAAAACTAAACAAAAAAAACCACCCCAAAACAAACAAACAAACAAAATCACTGTGAGATTAGAATCACTGAGCGTGACATCACAAATAAATTCAACGCTGAACACGAGCACCCCAAAAACAAGCAAAAAAGAGTTAAACTAGCTAGTTGCTAGCTAAACTCTAGCTGTAATTGTCTGTTTAATGTTAGCGCTAATCGGTTATTAACAGTTCTTAGTTGAGCTAGCTTTCGTTGCTAGCTAAACTCTAGCTATGGTTGTCTGTTTAATGTTAACGCTAATCGGTTATTAACAGTTCTTAGTTGAGCTAGCTTTCGTTGCTAGCTAAACTCTAGCTGTAATTGTCTGTTTAATGTTAGCGCTAATCGGTTATTAACAGTTCTTAGTTGAGCTAGCTTTCGTTGCTAGCTAAACTCTAGCTATGGTTGTCTGTTTAATGTTAGCGCTAATCGGTTATTAACAGTTCTTAGTTGAGCTAGCTTTCGTTGCTAGCTAAACTCTAAATTGTCTGTTTAATGTTAGCGCTAATCGGTTATTAACAGTTCTTAGTTGAGCTAGCTTTCATTGCTAGCTAAACTCTAGCTATGGTTGTCTGTTTAATGTTAGCGCTAATCGGTTATTAACGGTTCTTAGTTGAACTAGCTTTCGTTGCTAGCTAAACTCTAGCTGTAATTGTCTGTTTAATGTTAGTGCTAATCGGTTATTAACAGTTCTTAGTTGAGCTAGCTTTCGTTGCTAGCTAAACTCTAGCTATGGTTGTCTGTTTAATGTTAGCGCTAATCGGTTATTAACAGTTCTTAGTTGAGCTAGCTTTCGTTGCTAGCTAAACTCTAGCTGTAATTGTCTGTTTAATGTTAGCGCTAATCGGTTATTAACAGTTCTTAGTTGAGCTAGCTTTCGTTGCTAGCTAAACTCTAGCTATGGTTGTCTGTTTAATGTTAGCGCTAATCGGTTATTAACAGTTCTTAGTTGAGCTAGCTTTCGTTGCTAGCTAAACTCTAAATTGTCTGTTTAATGTTAGCGCTAATCGGTTATTAACAGTTCTTAGTTGAGCTAGCTTTCATTGCTAGCTAAACTCTAGCTATGGTTGTCTGTTTAATGTTAGCGCTAATCGGTTATTAACGGTTCTTAGTTGAACTAGCTTTCGTTGCTAGCTAAACTCTAGCTGTAATTGTCTGTTTAATGTTAGTGCTAATCGGTTATTAACAGTTCTTAGTTGAGCTAGCTTTCGTTGCTAGCTAAACTCTAGCTATGGTTGTCTGTTTAATGTTAGCGCTAATCGGTTATTAACAGTTCTTAGTTGAGCTAGCTTTCGTTGCTAGCTAAACTCTAGCTATGGTTGTCTGTTTAATGTTAGCGCTAATCGGTTATTAACAGTTCTTAGTTGAGCTAGCTTTCATTGCTAGCTAAACTCTAGCTATGGTTGTCTGTTTAATGTTAGCGCTAATCGGTTATTAACAGTTCTTAGTTGAGCTAGCTTTCGTTGCTAGCTAAACTCTAGCTATAATTGTCTGTTTAATGTTAGCGCTAATCGGTTATTAACAGTTCTTAGTTGAGCTAGCTTTCGTTGCTAGCTAAACTCTAAATTGTCTGTTTAATGTTAGCGCTAATCGGTTATTAACAGTTCTTAGTTGAGCTAGCTTTCATTGCTAGCTAAACTCTAGCTATGGTTGTCTGTTTAATGTTAGCGCTAATCGGTTATTAACGGTTCTTAGTTGAACTAGCTTTCGTTGCTAGCTAAACTCTAGCTGTAATTGTCTGTTTAATGTTAGTGCTAATCGGTTATTAACAGTTCTTAGTAGAGCTAGCTTTCGTTGCTAGCTAAACTCTAGCTATGGTTGTCTGTTTAATGTTAGTGCTAATCGGTTATTAACAGTTCTTAGTTGAGCTAGCTTTCGTTGCTAGCTAAACTCTAGCTATGGTTGTCTGTTTAATGTTAGCGCTAATCGGTTATTAACAGTTCTTAGTTGAGCTAGCTTTCGTTGCTAGCTAAACTCTAGCTATAATTGTCTGTTTAATGTTAGCGCTAATCGGTTATTAACAGTTCTTAGTCGAACTATCTTTCGTTCATAGCTAAACTCCAGCTCCAGTTGTCCGTTTAATGCTAACACCAGTTAGATATTAACTGCAATTCTCAGTTGAACTAATTACCGTTACCCTTATTCAGGGCTTTGTCGTCTCTATCGGAAACACATCCTGCTAGTTCAAATCAAAAGCATTTCTCGATAGCTAATCTGTAGCTAGAGCTGTCGGATTATTGTTGGCACTAGTTGATTACTAAGTGCAGTGCTTAGTTGAACTAGCTACAGTTGATAGCTGTAATTCTCAGCTAAACTCACTATTAGCTAGACTTAGCAGGAGATCCCGGCTATAGTTAATCACTCAACGTGTGCTCGATATGATTAAGTGCTGTTTCATTTATTTAAATATCTGTGTAGATGTATGAGCAAACGAGTGAGTTCAAACCTCTCCTACACACAACTGCAGATGCACGACGGAGAAGTTAGGAGAAGGTCTGATTAGAGGGGCCTTTGTTTGCAGAAAGCGAGATGAGAAAATAAATGCCTTAATAAGAACCATTGGATATCTTACTGCGAGTCTTATGCGCACACAATAAAACAAGTCTGTAACACGAAGAAATGAAACCAAAGGGACTTTTTGCCAAGTGGCAAATCTCAGGAAAAGCCCTTAGAGTTTGGATAGAGGAACGAAAGGGGAAGAGAGGAGAAAAGAAGAAGAGAGAGAGAGAGAGAGAGGGGCCCGCTGCAGTCCTTCACCATTTGTAGTTGGTATAACGTCGGGGGTGGAGGGGGGGGACAAAGACGTCTTAGTGTTTTAAGACTCCCTGCTGAACTGGGGCCATTTGACTTGCACTCAAAGGAAATGAGGGCAACCTTAAACCTGCATCCACCTCTTTTCCACCGCAAACTCGCCCCCTACACCGGCCTCTACACACACACACACACACACATCCTCAGTTAAAGCCTGAACACTCAGTGTTACATTGTGCTTTGAAGATAAAGGGAGATGTATTTTTTCCCTCGTGTGAGGTGAGAAAGGGATCTTTGTACACCGGGTTCGGTAAGTTGGAACACTGAAGGCAGTATTTTAAAGCAAGACATGTTAACACGGCAAGGCAGCCGAGCACAGCACCGTGCAGGAGTCTCAAATAACTTTCCAAAACAATGTTTTTTCCCAAAGCAGAGACAAATCACAGAGAAAAAAAGGTTTATTTATCCTGGGGTTGGAGGTGCAAATGCATGGGAACACACACACACATCATATTGTTTGTACTATATCTTGCTCATCAGGAATGGTTATCCCAGCTGGATGAAAGAGTGCATACCTACTCTTTCTTTTCCTTTCTGTCCCTGTCTTTGCTCCTTCTAGTTTTCTCCCCTTTTTTTTTTCACATCACAGGACGACTTGTTTCTTCAATCCCATTTCCAAATTGTTTCCCATCTGCTCCTGATTACCTTTGGTTGCATTTGGTTCCCTGCCAGCCATCTGGGTTTCCATATTCCCTCTCACTCTCTTTCTCTTTCTCTGTGTCTTTCTTTATCTCTCCTCTCGTTTTCTCTTTCCTTCTCTCCATCCGTTCTCTCATTCTCCCCTCCGTCAAACTGTGAGAAAGGATGGAGAAGAGGATAAGTGAGGCGGGGGGGGGGGGGGGGGGGGGGGGGGTGTCCATGAGGGAGAAAAATTGAAAGGGAAAAAAAAATTGACTGAAAGAAAGAGAGAGAGAGAGAGAGAGAGAGAGAGAGTAGTAGCAGGCTTTATTGATCCTGTAGGGGAAATTGCTTTGTTATAACACACATCACTGTTGTATAAATCTCTATTATGATATGGCAAAAGTCCAGATTCACCAATGACGTTTTAAACAGTCTGATAGCAGTGTGTAGTGTGTAACACTCGAGCGTCTGGAGAAGTTCCATGTGCAGGAGTTTTATGAAAACACGTTCAAAAGAAAGAAAGAGGTGTGTAAGTGTCCAGTATTCAGTGGAGGAGACAAAGCCTGGTCTGATGTGACAGAGTGGGAGACATTGTCCATGATGGTCATCAGTTTGGACACAAGTCTGCTCTCCAGCATCACTTCTAGTAGGTTTAAGATCAGACCAAATTGACACCTTCTTATGAGTTGCAATAAGTTCAATATGTTGGCCTTTCCACTTATTACACCAGAAGCAATTGGCACTCATGGAACAATGTACCACATACGTTAAAAGACCTGAGCCTCCTCAAAAAGAATTGAAGGTTCTGCAGTATTTTTCAGGTGAGCAACTCATTGGATGCTTTTATCCAAAGCATGAGACTTGATCAAACTCATCAGTTTAAGGCCCAGCAGTGGTGGTATGTTCGTGTAGGGTTTTGAGTTCAAACCATCCCATTAGGAGCCTGAAGCATTAACCACCGAGCCAGCATGTTTGGTACATTAATGATGTTCTGACGCTCACCACCAGCTTCCTGGTCCTAGCTAGCGGGATATGCAGACGGTTCTCGTCGCATAATTTCGCAAATTTGCAAATGCAAATTTTGCATGGAGCTTTCAAGAAATGGTCTTGAAGGATGCAACCACTGTAGCTCAATGATCCTGAGCTTTGAACTCATGACCTTCCAGTCAGTAGCCCAAAATCTTAACCATTGAGCCACCATGTCTCTTATCCCCCCTTCCAAATCCTGAACTTCCTCTTCGTCTTAAAACGATGACTAGGAGAATCACTCGAGCACTTCTACAGGTGGCATAACTTCCAAGTTGTACTTGAGATCTGACGTGTAGAGTCTAAACAGGAAGGGAGAAAGTATGTCCTGCTGGGGAGCGCCTGTAATCACTACCCGTTCAGACAGACAGTTTTGAATTCTCACAAATTGCAGACAGTTACCCAGGTAGCGTTTGATCTCTGGAATCCTAGGGGCACACACCTGCATTTCACCTAGTTGTACCTAACAGTTGTGACTGGATAATGTTGAAATCACTGGAGAAAACATTCTCCCCACATCATTTCCAGTTATATTCAGGTAACAGTAGGCCTTCTTGCATTAACCACAACTAAACCGGGGTTGATGTACAAACCGGACTGGTTCTGATTAACTATGGATCTGAGGTTGACCAAGACCAGCCTTTCCAAGGTCTTCATCATTGAGGCCAGTACAAGCCCTCAGATCTCTATTGATGTATGATGGTATTCCTAGCAGCATCCACAGCCATTGTCACTGATGCTGATGATAAATGGACTTCACTAATCTTGAACTTCAACTGTTCGAATGGAGAAGACGGCGTAGAGTAGCAGCTGAGATTTCTGGCGGAGTGGGTGGTTGTTAGATGTGTGGTAACCAACTGAAGGCCTCCTCCCTGTCTCCTTACATAAAGTCCCTTTTTCTGGTTCTCCAAAGAACCTTCAGACTGTGTGTTGGGAATTGTGAGGCCCCTGTGGAGTGGGAATAAGTAGCAAGGTTTCTCAAATTGGCCAATTATCATTAATAGCCCCTTTAGTTGGTGTGGTTTACCTTGTTGAGACTTTGGTGTGATTGTTCGGAAGTATCTAGAATGCTTTCATTGACACTGGTTTTAAGGCCCTAGTCAAAGACCAGCTATGAAGAATTTAGCTGTTCACACACCAGGGCGGTTGTGGATTGTAATCCTCTAGCTACTACCTTCAGTAAACGCTTTATCCCGGTCAGGGTTGAGTAACCGTACAGTGAAAGTCTTTATTGGAAGTACGATTTGGACGGGATAAGATTTCCAGACATATATCTGTTAAGGATGTTTGAGGTAATTATGATCGATTTGCATGGGATAAGGCCAATGCTCGGTTTTGGTTTGGTTTTGGCGTAAACGATAGAAAAGAGCGCTTCCTGGAATGTCTCCATACTGAAAAACAACTGCAAGTCTTTTTTCCCCATAGGATATCGAGGATTTTTTACTTTTTTTTTTTTTTTTTTACCAGCATGTCAATTTAAATGCCATACACCGATCAGCCATAAAATTAAAACCACCTGCTTAATATCATGCAGTTCCCCCTTGTGCCTCTAAAACAGCTCTGACCCATTGAGGCATGGACGCCCAAGACCTCTGAAAGTGTGCTGTGGCATCACCAGGATGTTAACAGCAGATCCTTTAAGTCCTGTTCGTCGTAAGTTGGGGTCTCCATGGATCAGACTTGTTTGCTTGTCCAGCACGTCCCACAGATGAGAGTGAGATTGCGATCTGGGGAATTCGGAGGCCGAGTCAACACCTTGATCGCTTTGTCATGTTCCTCAAACCGTTCCTGAACCGTTTTTGCAGTGTGTCAGGGCTTGTTATCCTGCTGAAAGAGGCCACTGTGATTAGGGAATACTGTTGCCACGAACGGGGGTACTTGGTCTGCAACAATGTTTAGGTAGCTGGGGTACGTGTTAAAGTAACATCCACATGAATGCAAAGACCCGAGATTTCAGCACACCCCAAAAGACCTGATATGGAGAAGATCTGACCCAGTTGTCTAGCCATCACAATTTGGCCATGGTCAAAGTCGCTCAGATCCTAACGCTTGCCAATTTTTCCTGCTTCCAACACATATTTGAGAACTGACTAGCCGCCTAATATATCCCAGAGCTTAACAGGTGCCATTGTAATGAGATAATCAATGTTATTCACTTCACCTGTCAGTGGTTTTAATATTATGGCTGATCAATGTATACTGTATAAACTATATGCAGCTTGGTGGTGCTTTCAGATCACTAGGCCAGAACTGTATCCGCTGGACTTTAATCATACTGTTGAATGGTTTAGCCATGCTCATGCTGTTATATCGTCTTGCAGTGCTGTACAGTGTTTTGGTGCTGACTGTGGCCTTGTTTGTCTTTTTCTTCAGCGTTCTCAGCACTACTGATTTCTTTGCCTGGCTGTGGGAAGTGGACACAGAGACGAGTCACACGTCTTGCTGAGCTGCCTGGAAGCTGAAGTTGAACACATACTTGTTCTTAAACACACACACACATTCGTGCCCAGAGCTGCTGTCATGGCCCCAGAATTCAGTGCGTCACTCTGGTGAGCGGTGGGGCGAACCAGGCAGAAGACATGTTGGCACGGAGGGACGGGTACCGCACTGAAACTAGCTGTAGTAACCATGGAAACGGTGTGGAGGAGCTTGGCCTGTGTTGGGGTCATCGCCATGGTAACCGCCGGCGTGGGAGCGAGCGCCTCTGCTCAGGAGGGTCAAGGTAATGATCGTCAGCCGCGCTTGCTACTAAACTGGCAACAAAGTGATCAGATTTATTCACAAACAAATAAAATGGCGTAAATACTGTTTAGTACTTAGTAATAGAGTTGTTATTAAAATGTGAATTTTTGTGTTTGTTTGAGAAATTAACATATACTAAGTAATCTAAAAAGTAATCTACTTTAAAAAGTAAAGTAATCTACTTTAATATTTGTGACAGTTGGACTAAAGGACTGGTGATGAAATGAAGCGCTCCTCCCTTTTTTTTAAATATCTCGCATATCATTGTGCGTTGATAGCTAGCTTGCTAACTCGCAAACCATAATGTAAAAGAGTTATAACAATCTAATCCAGCTTTCTGACCAGCTGTCACCATGTTGCTTTTTCGTATATGAGGAGATATTATATAGTGAACTGCGACATGATCCATCGCCTCATCGAAAGTTCAGCCAAACACTGGACGTCTGCGATCACTGAAATCACTGACTGTTGCCCAATTCCACTGAATATTACTGACCTAAAGCTACTGTGAAATGGCCTTAAAGGAAAAGTCTACTATGAAACCAATTCCATAGGTTTAATACTGAAACGTGACGTGCGTAACGGTTCTGCCGCTAATTTGTTGGTGGATGCGATATTTTCAGCGACGTTTTATGTCATGTTAATGAGAAATCCAACATATACAGTAACAAATGTTAGACTCTAGGACGTAATCCAGCTATACAATGTAGCAGCGCTGAGTTAGAGGGCGTGGCCTGTAAATAACTTGGCTTGACTAGTTAGGGCTAATGCTGCCGTTGACTAAAACACCAAGGACGATAAGTATAACTATAACGATAAAGATATAGTTCTACCAATCGTTTTAAAGATAAAAGAATAGCAGAGTCCACACCCCAACTATAACGGTAACGGCACAGAGAAACGATATCGTTGGGATCGGTTTCAGAACGATTTTTTTCCCCAGCCGATGAACGATAAAAACATTGACAGCCAATCAGAATCCATCCTGCTTTAAAGAGCATTTAAAGAAGCAGACAGTTATCGTTATAGTTATCGTTCTTGGTGTGAACAGGCCTTACAGCTCGTAACTCGGAATGTCCGACCTCCGAATAGGAAAAAAAACCCCAAAGAAACCACCCCATCAACTCGGAATTCCTACTCGGAAAGTCTGGAAGTTCAACATATGATGTCATGTCAACATGGCCGCTCACACTGTCAACAGTAAATAAAGTATCACTTCATTACTTTCCTTTTGTTTGTAGTAGTATTTACTTACACAGACCTATTATTTAGTTAAATCTATAACACTGAATGTATAGTTCTCTGTTTTGAGAAAGTAAATGCACCATCAACTCTTGATCATTAATGCTAGCTGGCTAGCTTGTTCCTAACAAAACACACACTTTCGTCTAAGCGTCCATGTTTTATACGACTCAGAAATGACCTGTTATCCTGTATTGGTGTGAACGGAAGTTTCGTGGTCTGTAGGAATTTATGGAATAACTTTTTTTGTTGTGAAATCAGACTTTTGTAGCCTGTACATTGTAGGAAAGATTGTCAAGGTAAAATTTGGTTTGTGCTGATTTAAACAAGTAAGGGGACAAATATGCAGACTCGGCATAGTTGGCATCCGAGTTCTGTTTTTACTTCCATGTTCTCTGTCCTTTAAATAGCTAATGAGGTTAGCCATCATGCTACCAGCATTGTATCATGTAGCGGTTAATAAAGAGCTGCACTGAGTATATGTGTGTGTGTGTGTGTGTGTGTGTGTAACCTAAGGCTCAGACAGGCATTTCATGGTTTTATAACTTAAGCGTGCGATGGTTCCCCACGAGACGGACAAAAACAGAGACAGGATTGCACACGGCGTTATGAATAGGCTCGTTTTGGAGCTGTGGACAGCAGTCCTGTGGTTACGGTGGCCTCCGTTCAAAAAAGAAAGACTTTCTAAACCTGACACGCAGATATGCGTACGCTCTTCCACGAGCCTGGGATCAGCCGTGACTGGATACAGCTGTTGGACATCTGAAAGAGAGAGAGGGAGAGAGACAGACAGACAGACAGACAGACAGACAGATGGCTGCTGTTTGCCTTGCTTTCTCCAGGAACAGTGACTCATATTCATCAAGTGTTCCTGAGTCAAACTAGTGATTTAGGAACAGCTCCTTTCTTTTTCCAGACAAGTGTACTTACTGGGAAGTGAAACGCAAAATGTATTCTGAGCAGAAAACATTTGTAGCCAGGTAAAAATAGAAATCATTAGCACCATAGCTAGCGGCCATAGCGGCACATAGATAGTGGCCATAGCTAGCAATATCCACGCTGTATCCGAGTTAGTCTAATGTTAGCTAACTTCCTAACAACCTTGAGTACTGATTTATAAACTATAGTATTTAGCCTCATGTTACGCTACAGTTTACACTATAACATGGTTTGTTGAACGTTAGCTAGCATTTATTGGGTTACACTATTTCATAGTTTACATGATATAATAGTTACCCTAATGTTAGCTAAAATGCTAATAGCCCTGATTACTGCTTTACGATATCTAATAGCCAGATGTTAGCTAGTTTGCTAATGACCTTCGTTACTAGTTTACATCAGATCATAGTTAGTCTAATGTTAGCTAACCTGCTAATGACCCTGCCTACTATATGATAGTAAGTTGCATGCTAGCTAATATGCTAGTAACCCTGGCTACAATTATACACAATATCATATGTAATTGAATGGGCGATATCTTGCTAGCAACCCTGGCTACTTGTTTACACCATAACATCCCTTCTGTGCCATTGACTAACTAGCACTGACTACTGAAATTTATTTAAAGCTATGAACAGAGGAATTATGCAAAAAAAAAAAAAAAAAAAAAAAAAAAAGATATCATGGAGACATCTTTTTAATTAGCAATTAAGAAGCTGTATGTGATGTGTTTGAGATGTGTAGCGACAGCACTGGCTTGGTTGTGTGTGTGCTACCGGGGTATAACAGTTAGCCTGTGGTTAGCTAGCTTGCGATGGAGTTTAGCTCTGTTTCACTTTCACACAGCTTAATGATGTGTAGCTTGTTATTGAGCTTGGCTCTGCTTTACACAAAGCAATAACCTAATGTTTGCTAGCTTGCTTGTGTTATTACATGGTTTAGGAAGCTAGTTGGCTTAGCTGATGTGGCTAGGCTAAATAAGACATAAATGAGCAATTTTCTTATATGAGTTCATATTTATCCAGGTGTGTACATTTGCAAAAAGTTCTAAAAGAAAAAAAACCTCCTGCTTGAGGTTATGTGAAATGACTCATGTTGTAAGTTTTAATGGTAAAATTAACATTACACCTGAGTAGGCTAACTAGCTATACGACTAACTAGTTCATGTGGGGCTTAGGTTTTTTTTTTGTCTTCCTTTGGACGTTCTTTTGAACCCACCACCATGATGATGTTTATCAGACTGCCCATGTGTTCGTTTCAAACGCAGCATCAGAGTGGCTCGGCTACTTCTCCTTCCTCAGCGAAAAGAGCCTCTAATCAAATCTCCCTTTTATTTTTCACTTCCACGTTTAATTAAGGGCTGCTTTCCTTTCAGGCCCTGTAACGTAAACTAAACTGAGTGTGTTTGAATCAAAGGTAAGTGCTTTTAGTGCTTTATGGGCCTCTCTGTCTGTTGACTTTATGGGAGAATAATGGGGGTAACCTGCATTTCCCCAGGGCCTCGTCACAGAGATTAGAGGAAAGATCAAAAGCCTTTAATAAATAAATGGCCTTCTCTATACGCGCAGAGACAGGCCTTTCCGTTCATTGTAGTTGAATGTTTAGTTAAGAGAGTGTTACGGGTGTGTTTTGGCGGTGGTACTGGTGGTCCGGAAGCTAGGTGTGTGTTAACGTCTTTTTAATGAGGGGAAGTTGTAGGGTTATGGATAATATTTTTCTACTGTAGCTGACTGGTTTATTTGATTGGTGGAATTCGCAAGCGCAATAAGATCATGTGGAACTGAAGAGTTCCTGCTCTCTGGTGACGTCATTTGGCGTCAGGAAATCGCTCCGTGTAAACAGGTGAAAGTGTCTAAATGCATAAAAACGCATACAGAACTCTTGTAGATCTCTTGTGTACAATTAAAAGGATTTTATTCCGACAACAGTTTTGAATTTGAGGTGAATTTTATTCTTTAGATCAGTGGGCACCAACCCTGTTCCTGGGGATCTACCTTCCTGAAGACTTTAGCTCCAACCATAATCG
The DNA here is from genome assembly GCF_001660625.3 of Ictalurus punctatus. NCBI lineage: Eukaryota > Metazoa > Chordata > Actinopteri > Siluriformes > Ictaluridae > Ictalurus > Ictalurus punctatus. The sequence continues at coordinate 32,206,213 of NC_030420.2, forward strand.
TGACCATCTAATCACTGCCTTAAGAAGTTCTTGATCAAGTAAAGCAGGTGTGTTAGATTTTGGATGGATATGAAACCTGCCGGAATGTAGATCTTAAGGACTCAAGGACGAACTTCCGGAAATCAATTAGAATCGACAGTGTACAGATCTAAAGTGTCAGTGTGAATTACATAATATGGGATTGGGATATAAAGTGGTAGTGTAATTTGTGTAACACAGAACGACGGTGTTCACGGCACTGTATTTAACCCTCAGGGGAGCTACACTACTCCACCTGGTCTATTCCCTGTCATTACACTGAAGAAAAGTTGGCAGAGAAGGGGGAAGGCGGTCCAGTGATGAATAAGTGTGTATTTAATAAATCAATGAATGTTGGTATGAACCAAAATGGAGCTTCCAGATTCAATAAATCAGTGAAGCAATAGGAGCATTAGGTCAGATATGAGCTCAGAGTCAGTCATGCTTGGTCTCCCCACCACAGAGGTGCTGAAACCACATGTTTCAAGCTCAGAGCAGATCTAATCAGATCAGGATGGCATGTTCTGGTTAGATTATTACAGGCCGGAGACACGTTTTCAACATGAGCTCTGAGTCGTGATTCTTTTACGAATTGTGACATGGAAGTGAGCTAATGTCATCACTTTCTTACAGCTTGTGTATAAAGCCCATTAACAGGCTGCTTAAGTGGTTTAAGTAGGAATGAGGCAATACAGAGACACATCTGGACCAAGCAGATGTTCCTAATAAGACCTGTTCCTAATATGGAGTACCACAGGGGACAACTATAGGACCAAACATGTTTTCTCTAAACTCTAAAAGTTGAGATATTCGCACATATTGAATTCTATATTACGCTTAAGAAGCGGATTTTTATTTTTTTTTCAGTACGTGTTTTAGACTTTCCTGGGAAATCCAAAGCTTGGTCTATAGCTACATTAATTTACATGAATCAATGGCTATGTTCTATAAAATCCTTTACAAGGTAGACGGACGATTCAGCCAAGTCAGACAAGTGACCATTATTGTTAGCCAGCGAGTACCTTGAGGACACTGGATGTTAGCCTGTAGACGTTATACTTGTTTAGCTTGGGCACATGTTAAGAAAATGGTTTCCAATTATTTTTTTTATGAGTTCTTAAAATGTTTAATGATGGAACGTTAAGGTCAAAGAACAGGTAGGCAACAATAAACCGGGTTAAATCTATAGTAAAAGTTGAAAACAAGCTCGAGTCAAAAAAGCGGACTTGCACGGAAACAGGAAAACGAATGCACAATACGATTAGGTAATGAGGCAAAGAAACAGCAGTATAAGAAGAACTGATTATTGGCTAAACACAGAACAGGTGCACACATTTGTGGAACAAACCAATAACAGGACAGCATCGCATGACACTCGCGATCTATTCGAATCGGTAAAATTGCTGCCGAATTATTTACATATAGTCTTTATGTGCCGTGTCTATTTCTTAAACTCCGTTGGAATCAAACACTTCCACTTTCTATGTCCTGTGAAGTATAATCACAGTGTATGATAATATTATGACTGTGATACTCGGTGCACTAATAATATTCCCTACACCCACACCAAATTGGAAAATCCAACTGCTGACATTGTTTTGTTTTCTTTGGTAACTTTGAATTGGTGATATTTATGTTTATTATTGTTGGCATGCTTAGCCTCTGGCTATTTTCATCAAAGTATGACAAGCAAAACAATCAAAATCAGTCCCTGATATCTTTTGTTTTTTTTTGTTTTATTTACACCCTTGCTTCATGTCCTTCATGTACTGTGCGCTTCATAAATCTATCCGATATCAACAAGAACCAGTGGAAATTTAAGTCTGGACATCCAATCATGGGTAAATTAAGCCCTTAGAATAGAAACAGATATACATAATAGTTGTTTTAATCATATTTCCATGAAATCTCTCGATCTCGCCACTTCTAAATTCTAGTTTATCCCTTGAGTGTAGTATATCACCAAGTTAAAAGTCAAACTATAAAGATATGCCAATACTGTACAGCCAATAAGGCTTAGACGGCTAAGGTCTTCTAAGGTTCTTTGTGGAATGTTTCACTGTGAAACACTATTTACAGCATGAAATTTTTTTTAAAAATCATCGGATTTTCTGCCGTGTTTCTGATATAGGTTCTGACACTTTTTCCACTTCTGCAGCTTCATCTTGGATCGCTCGAGAGCTGAGAATACAAACGCTACGCTCATTTTCTCTGCGAGTCAAGAGATTTTACAAAGCATTAACAAGTCAGGACTTGGAGAGCTCACACTGCCTTTTGTCCGTTTTGTTCAGCTTCCCGAAAGAGGGATTTTCTGGTTGTCCTGTTCAGGGCTTATTTTAAACTGGCTCTGACGAATGAGCACCAGCCAAAGTCTTTATTTCAGTCCAGAGCCAGTGGATAGCATGTTAGCATCTAAACCCATTAAGGAAAGCATCGAGTTGGACAGCTGGGGGTTTTAGAGGTGACCTCACCCATTGGTGCTAAGCACGCACTATTTATAGAGTAACTCCTCGGAGAGCAGGAAGTATACGATTTCAGGGTTTCTGTGGAAACAGTTAACTCTCAGACCTTTGGACAGTTAGCTGTGGACTCTGACGCATGTGGTTAAGTTTGTATTGGTAATTGCTAAGTAGACTGCCAAATGCCAGAAACACCACTCAAGATGCTCAGGTTTTAAATCCTGTTTAGATTTAGTTGAGTGCTCGATTCTGCCTGGTCAGAAAGTATCGATTAAATCATCTGAGAGTAGTCACAGGGTTGTGTTCATGCTCCATTTCTACTATGTTATTGTTTCTATGGTAACAACTTACTCAGGGACTTGTATGACGGATGTGCCAGATAAAAAAAAAACAACAACAAAAACCGTGTGTAATTGTTGATGTGAAGTTTTCTGTAAAGAGACGTTTATTTAATATTTATGGAAGGAGTCTCCAGTGTCAGAGCTATAAATAAGTTTCCTGACAGGGGGGATATGATCTTAGCAAGTGAAAATATATTGGATAAATTATGAGTTGAGGACAAAACATTTATAAATCCTATATCTAGATGTTTTCTCATTTCAGGCTTTTTCACTTCTTTTAAGATTTTCTTTTCTTTCTAGAAAGTAGCAAAATTTCAGCTTATTATTAAAGAACGTATAGAAATAAGCTTACTATTCATATTAATTTACTCCTGCTGTTATTCCACTGATCTCCTACTTGCTCCTGTTCATCTCCAGCTGCATTCCTCTCCACTCTGGCTCACTATGAGATCGCCGTCCCAGTCCGCGTTGGCCCTCGGGGTGAGTCGCTGCACGATGGCGAGGCCTCGGACAGGCACAGACGTCATCGGCGGAGCATCGAGACGAAACAGGAGGTTCCTGAGCCGCAGCTTTATTACCAGCTGTCCACGCCGAGCACCAGTCTCTTCCTGAACCTCACGCTGCAGAGCGGCCTGCTGTCCCGCAGGTTCCGCGTCGAATACTGGAGGAAGGGCAGAGTTGTGTGGAGTCACCCGTACTCCTCCGGCTGCCAGTATGTGGGGCATCTGCAGCACCAACCCCAGTCCAGCACTGTGGCCCTCAGTAACTGCAATGGCCTGGTAAGATCTTTCATACAGTAGGTGTCAGTCGTGTCCTGAATCCAGTATGTCTGTAAAAGTTTTCAGTCTTCAAGCTTGTTCTTTCATTTCTATATCATAACAAAAGCTAATACACTTTGACTTATTAATACTAGTCCGGTCCGGTACCGTTTAGTTTGTGGTCTTGAACTGTCTTACGTTCAACTTTTAGACCATTTTAACCCCCCCCCCCCCCCCCCCCCCCCCCCCACTTTGGTCAGCTGCCTATTCCCACCAATTCCATTGCGCCCAGTGGTCCGGGATATCCTGAAGATACACCACAACCCTGACCAGAATGAATCAATTAAGGCCACCTCTTGTTGCTCCAGAATTAGTACCTCTCTTTTCTGACTTGATTTTATGCTAGTTTCTGTTAGTTCAAAAATGTTCAAAGTCAAAAAGCCACATAGGAAATGATGAAAAAAAATATACATAAAAGCCATACATTTAGTGTAGAACTGGAAAGTTTGATGTGATTTTTCCTGCTCGAATAGGATGCGTCTAAAATCCGAATATCTTCTTATAGCCCTAGTGAAACCTAACCTAACCTTGGGTCAATTTGAGTATTTCTGAACCTTATTCTCTCGGATGGATAGTAAATTCTCCTACATCCCATATCTCTTCAGTTGAATGTGCAGCTTCAAGGCCAAATTTGACTTCCTGCTAAGGGGGTCATGATTTCTGACCTAACCATCTGGTATTACTCAAACCACTTCACACTACGGTTTGGGATGTAGCTCCTGAGGTACCTCATAATTGGTACTTAGAGTTGAACCAGGTGTGTTGAGTGTGTTAAACACTAAACTATCACATAATGTTTCCGAATCCGGTCCCAGGGGAACTCGGCACTTCACAACTTAACACGTCAGTGTTTTCCCCCGGCTCTAACACAGCTTCACTGAGACTCCGCTTGTAGACAGCGGACTACAGGTTTTCTTAGATATCCTGTCAAGTATGATTACGTTAGCCAGCTAGCTAGGTTGTGAACATGACTGAGTATGACCTAAAACTCCATCAGAAATTCTGTATGATTCGATCATGTTTGCTAGCTTACTAGCATTGCAGTGAAGATATTAACGAACTGGTTAGAGTTAGCGGTGTTGAATGACCTTTTTTTAAATATATGAAAGTCTTCGGTCTGAAACAAATGTTTAACATTCGGTATTAAAAAAAAATAAATCTTTTTTAAATGCTGCGTGTATAGATCGTGTCAGCTAACTGTTTAGCATTAGCAGTAAAAACGGGTAAACATTTGGAAAATGGCTGAAAAATACCTCACAAATCCTGCCTGTATTGATCATGTTAGCTTGCTGTCGAGCATTAGCAGCAACGATTGTAAATATTTGTTCATGTGTCAGAAAAATCTGTCTAGATAGCTAATATTAGCATAGCCATCAATATATTGAAAAACATAGCTCAGACATGCTGATATTAACTAGCAGGCAAGTTAGCACTGAAGATTGTTAGCTGCAGTCTTGTTCGCTATCTGCCTAGTGTTAGCATTGAAAATAGTTTGAGAATACGACTGAAAATTCCCTCTGGAATTCTCTCTGATCAGCTCATGTTAGCTAACTGTCCTGCATTAGCAGGCAAGACTAGATATATTTGTGGATATGACTGAGAAATCTCCCAAAACTTCGTCCTGTATAGCTCAAGCTAGCTAACTGGCAAGGAAGATTGTAAACATTTGTGAATGTGATTGAAAAATCAGTCATAAATTCTTTATATCACATTAGATAGCTGTATAGTGTTAGCAAACTTTTGTGAATGACTGAGAAATCTCTCAGAAATGCTCTCTATATAGCTCATGTTAGCCAGCATTAGCATATCCTTGATTATGACTGAAAAATCTCTCTCTAGAATAGCTGTCTAGCATTAGGAGTTTAGACTAAACATTTGTTAAAATGACTGAAATATCCTCCAAATGTTCTGTCTCTTTAGCTGGCTAGAGTTAGTAATGAAATTCGACTTAAAAAAAAAAGACTCAAAGGTTTTGTCTGGCTAGCTCGTGTTAGTTAGCTTGCTGCAGTTAGCAGTGATCCTGTCAGGTTGCTATCTAGCTAGCTTGCCTTATAGGCAACATGTATACAAGTGCATAGATCAATGGCAATGAATTCCTTCTTCCTATTTAAAAAAAATTCCTAAGTGGACTTAAAGACACACAGACATTAAAAAAAAAAATCTCTGAATGAAAAGATTTTTGTTTACATCAGCTAAATTCTGCAGTGTAGTTTTTTTCTTCTTCTTCATGAAACACTAGCCGAGCGCTAACAACCAAGCAGACGTACAACAACATGAGACACAACCAGAACTTTTCTTGTTGGAATCGCTCAAGGTGTCAGTTCATATTGTCAGCACCACGACTTCATCAGCCTGACAAAACGAGGACGTTTTTAGCGGACGGTATTAAGGACATGTGGTATTAATCACCGACCCTCCTTTCCTCAAGTCTGCAGTCATCACTATTGCAGGATGATATGATGATTTTTTCCATCTTCATCCTACTCTTGTAAATGAGCGAGAGAGAGAGAGAGCGAGAGCACTTTTTCGGGGGGCTGTGATACATACAGCTGTTCCTGCGGCTTCGTTCCCGGTGCCAGCTGATTTATTACTCCATTCCACAAACAGGTGTTTTGGATCCTAATGATGGATTTGGTTTCGAGCAGCTTGCTGTAGCATGCTCATTACCCACCCGTGCCAGCAATGCACCTGCGTAAACAAGAACATCCAGAGCCAAGACTAATGGCCACTTATTTTTCGCACTTAGATCCACTTTCAGCTCAGGGTAATGAGGGACTGAAGGAGAGACACCAGCTACTATTCACACAATGTCCTGGGAATTTCCCGGGTTTGGAGGAAGATCCATATCTTGAATAGGGTTTCACAAGACTGGGCGATATTATATATACATTGATACTGTGCTAAATTATATCACAATACACTTTCGTGAGATACTTACACACACACACACACACACATATATATATATATATATATATATATATATATATATATATATATATATATATATATATAAAATTTACTATAACTATTGTACTTTAAATTAAAACCAAACGGAAGTAGATTTTGTTCAAATTTTTGTATAGATTTAAATCATTGAAATTGCAAAACGTTAATGTTTCCGTTTGTTTTTTTTCCCCCCAAACTGATCTTTGATTTGTTTTTACAATTTTGTACAGTTTTAAATCTGTAAGGACTGAAATTTATTATTATTATTATTTTATAAACTCTGATTGAAAGCAGTTGATTTGAAGTTTTGTGCTGTTTTAAATCCCAAAAATCGTAAAATGTTAAAATTGAAAAAATCATTTATTTTTTTTTTTACAAACTGATCGTCGACTAAAAAAAAAAAAAAAATTGCACAGTTTTAAATATCTGTAAAGATTTTGAAAAGTTTTTTTTTTTTTTTTTTTTTTACAAACTCTGATTGGAAGCAGTTCATTTGAAACAGTGTGCTGTTTTCAAATCTCTAAAATACGAAAAATTTTACTTGTAAAAATTTGTAAAACATTTTTTTTACAAACTGATTAGAAGCAGCTGATTACTTGTTAAAATTTTGTACTGTTTTAAATCTTTAAAACTGTACATTTTTACGTTTCTTTTTGTGGAATTTTCCCCCTCATTTACAGTGTTTATTTTTTAGATGCTAAAACATCATTTTTTACATGGTTCAACGTAACGCTACTTTTTCACTGGTAGGTTGTTAGCAAGCCTATTTTCAATAATACATATTGTGTATTGTAAAATTGTCTTGTTATATGATATTGTATGTTTTTGTTATACGATATATACAATTCGAACAATTGTTTCGAACCGAGTACACGTTTTTCGGTACTTGTTGATACCTATACCGAAACTAAAATAAATAAGCTACTTAGTATTAATCAATCAGGGGGATGTCATGGAACATGTTATCTCCCTTGGGAAATAAAACATTTTAAGTCAGTAATTCTAATGAAATGTCCACCATGTGACATAGCAAGCTAAAGAGTGGTCCATTTTGATTCCAGGTTGTCTTTAAGACGTGTCTCATTTATATGGGATTCATTCACAGGGTTAATGTTTGATGCCTTGTCTCTTGCAGCAGGGCGTGATCGTAGCTGGTGGAGAGGAATACCTCATTGAACCTTTGGTTTCTGCTGAAAACCAAACGAGTGTGGATGGGAAAGAAGAGCGCCCCCATGTGGTGTACAAGAGATCGTCTCTGCGACATCTCTACATGGACCAGTCCTGTGGAGTCATCGGTAAGACTCTTATAAATGTTGAGAATACCGAGTCCAATTATTGATATGATGCTGTTTAAAAAAACTCTAGCTGTTGTTGCTATCAGCCGTAAAAGGTAAAGCGTGCTTCTTTACTTTGTTTTAGATGAGAAATCGAGCAAAAGCTTCGATTGGTGGCAGAGAACGATTAAACCGCCCAACCAGATGGGCCGTGGCCAGCTGCCCCTGAAGCGCTCGGTTAGCCGCGAGCGCTACGTAGAGACACTGGTGGTAGCCGATAAGATGATGGTGTCATACCATGGGCGTCGTGACATCGAGCAGTACATTCTGGCTGTCATGAATATTGTAAGTTTAAAATCTCCTGGTTCCATGAAGACTAAGATTTGGCTACTTCATAGACTCCTTTACCTTTAAGTCTAGCTGTACGTCCCTAGCGAAGATTCCACAGAGGAATCAGTTGTGAGAATATACTCCCTGAGACGACATGAGAAAGAAACCTTGAGAGGAACCAGACTCTTATACTTCTGGGTCACCCAGATAGTGTGATTATAAATCATTAAAGTATACAAAAGAATAAAGACAAACAGAAATGAGTGTGTTTACTGGATCTTCAGATTGTGAATAAGAGTCCTGGGATGAGCACAAGACAGCAGCAGCTCTTAGCTACAAATGTAAAGACATGTAAATCTTTAGAGTATTCCTGTGGCATTGTCCATAGCAGCTATCCATCCATCCATCCCTCCGTGAATACATTTCCCATACCGCCGATCCTACACAGGCTCGCAGTGAGCCTGGAGCCTATCCCAGAGGACTCAGGGCACAAGGCGGAGGACATCCTGGATGGGGTGCCAGTCTATTGCAGGGTACAATCATAAAAACACTCACACACTACAGATGCCAATTAGCCTACAATGCATGTCTTTGGAATGGGGAGGAAACCAAGGTACCCAGAGAAAACCCCCAAAGCATGCAGAGAACATGCAAGCTCCATGCACACAGGGCGGAGGCGGGAATCAAGTCCCCAACCTCGGAGATGCGAGGCAAGCTTGCTAACCACTACGCCACCATTACGCACCCCACCTCCCCCTCCGCCCCACCACCACCACCACCACCATAGCAGCTATATTTCAGCAAATAAAATCTCTCTCTTTTTTTTTTTTTTTTTAGAGAAAGCTGTTCACTTCAAAATTAAGTGTCTTCCGTCCTCTACTCACCTTAATTCACCTTCATTTATGATTGCCCAGATGAAGATTTTAATCAGTGACGGAGCAGAAAAAAAAATTGCTAAATTGTATACTGTAACGGTGCAGTTTTTTACAACACACTTAAGCTTCAAGTGTCGGAGTTTATACGAGAGGAGTAAAGAGAGAGAGAGAGACAGAAAGACAGAGAGAGATGGAGAGACAAAAAGAGACAGACAGAAAGACAGAGAGAGACAGAGAGATGGCTCTTTTTAAAGACTGGTCTTTTCTTGTTTCCCTGGAGGTCAGGTTGCCAAACTGTTCCAGGATTCTAGCCTGGGGAACGCAGTGAACATTGTGGTGACTCGACTGATCCTACTAATGGAGGACCAGGTAAATCACACACACACACACACACACACACAGTGATAGATAGCTATAGATAGCGATAGGTAACGATAGATAGCGATAAGTAGCGATAGATAGCTATAGGTAGCGATAGGTAACGATAGGTAGCGATAGATAGCGATAGGTAGCGATAGGTAACGATAGATAGCGTTAGGTAACGATAGATAGCGATAGGTAGCAATAGATAGCGATAGGTAACGACAGGTAGCGATAGATAGCGATAGGTAGCGATAGATAGCTATAGATAGCGATAGATAGCGTTAGGTAATGATAGCAATAGGTAATGATAGATAGCGATAGATAGCGATAGGTAACGATAGATAGCGATAGGTAGCGATAGATAGCGATAGATAGCGATAGGTAACGATAGATAGCGATAGGTAACGATAGGTAGCGATAGATAGCTATAGATAGCGCTAGATAGCGATAGATAGCGTTAGGTAACGATAGATAGCGATAGATAGCGATAGGTAACGATAGGTAGCGATAGGTAGCAATAGGTAGCGATAGGTAGCGATAGATAACGATAGGTAACGATAGATAGCGATAGGTAGCGATAGATAGCGTTAGGTAATGATAGCGATAGGTAACGATAGATAGCTATAGGTAGCGATAGATAGCGATAGGTAACGATAGATAGCGATAGATAGAGATAGATAGCAATAGGTAGCGATAGATAGAGATAGATAGCATTAGGTAACGATGGATAGCTATAGGTAGCGATAGATAGCGATAGGTAGCGATAGCAATAGGTAACGATAGATAGCGATAGATAGCGATAGGTAACGATAGATAGCGATAGGTAGCGATAGATAGCGTTAGGTAATGATAGCGATAGGTAACGATAGATAGCTATAGGTAACGATAGATAGCGATAGATAGCAATAGGTAGCGATAGATAGAGATAGATAGCATTAGGTAACGATGGATAGCTATAGGTAGCGATAGATAGCGATGGGTAACGATAGATAGCGATAGGTAGCGATAGATAGAGATAGGTAGCGATAGATAACGATAGGTAGCGATAGATAGCTATAGATAGCGATAGGTAGCAATAGATATTGATAGGTAGCAATAGATATTGATAGGTAGCGATAGATAGCGATAGATAACGATAGGTAGCGATAGATAGCGATAGATATTGATAGGTAGCAATAGATATTGATAGATAGCGATAGGTAGCGATAGATAGCTATAGGTAGCGATAGGTAGCAATATCTATTGATAGGTAGCGATAGATAGCGATAGGTAGCGATTCCCTTTGATTACAGGGGACGCTGGAAGATTTTCGATATCCGTTCAACCCCATGAGATGGCGTAAAGGTTTTTATAGATAGTAATAAGTATATTGTTTTGAAGAAGAAAAAAACAAAACAGTGATCCTTATGGTCCAGCTGATTGAGAGACTATTGTATTTATTTATTTATTTATTTTGAACCTTATTTTGGAATTGTATTATATCGTATTGATAGGTCTGCTATAAAAGTGTTCGTCAGATGTTTAGTGTTGGTCGACATTCACAAATCATTCAATTATGCAATTTACTCGTTTATCGTTAGTTAATTGAGGAATAAAACACAATAGGGAGTGCTGTCAGAGGAAAATAATATATACATGATATGACACGGAGAAGCCGTTCCCACGCCATACCCTATATGACCAAAAGTATGTGGACACCTGACCGTCACACCCATATGTGGTTCTTCCCCAAACTATTGCCACAAATTTGGAAGCACGCAGTTGTATAGAATGTCTTTGTGTACTATAGAATTATGATTTCCATTCGTAATGCATTATGAACACGCTCTTTTCTTACCCAGGGTGGAAACAGAACAAGAGACGGAATCATTAAAAAAAAATATGTAGTTAGACCTGGACGTGAGATTAAAGACTAGCGTTTGCGGATAATAAACAAGGTAGTCCCTCTCGCATCCTGAGTGTCGTGATCAGCAAGATACGAACGTATCATTGGTGTCACACACTTAGGATGGACACACACTGGCTCCCCGCTCAGCCCTCAGACTCGAAGAAGCTTAACGAATACATTCCCTGTTTATGTGTTTATGCCCCACTCAAAGAGCTTCTTGTTTGTTAATTCGTGGACTTAGTGTCCTTCCTGTGCCGAGTCGCTCCAGACAGTCGCTGTAAGTCTCGTGTGTTTGCTCTTCTGCCGTACCTTGGTGCACTCATGACTGTTGATTAGGATGTGTGTGAAAGCCGATGAATAAGTGCATTAAAACATTTACGTAAGGCGACAGGACGACGGGTCTGGTCTGTGCTGAAGCTCTCTCTCTCTGTGTATGCAGTCTACAAATCAGTCTGCCGGATTCGTAAACCTGTCTGGTTGTGTACGTGTGTGTTTAGCTTTGAGGAGTGAGAAGGGGAACATGTAGAGCCAGAAACACACAGCAGCACAGTCATTTAGTTGTAGTATGTAAGGAATAAAACACTTGTGCATGTGCTGTTATAGGAAACTAATCGATGACAGGGTGGCGTAATAAAGCGGAGTTACTGGTACTACTGGTACTAAAGTGGATTATTATCCACTCCAATAACAGCACATCCCAGAGTGTTTCATTTCTCTCATAACACGGCTGCGACGTTTCAAAGGTAGATGCGGAAGCAATTGCAGATTTCAGACACTTAATAAACAAGCAGACAAAAACAACAAAGACACGAGGCAAAATACTGCGGCAAAACCAAACATAGCCGCGTGGACAAAAGAATGGAAAGACAATTACGTGAGACAAAGAAGCAGTGCAAACAGTGGCTATATATATCAGTGCTCGTTAAACAAAAACGTGATACAGGTGCAGGTGGTCATGTGAAAGTAATATGGTGCAATGGCTGCTGGGAAACGAAGTCCAGAGTTACCCCCTTGATACACGACAATGGCAATTTGCCAACGCTAACAATTTCCCATTTATTAAAGGACAATCATACTTTTTACCCGTTCATGGTTACGGTTAACGTTGTGGAATGTCCGTGAAATTAGTCAGCGCTCACGTTATATCAGTTCCATTCTAGCCGTTTGAAACAGCCGTTCCTTCACCAGCCTCAGTCTCGAACTTTCGGCTTTTTCCCCATAATTGTTACTGACACTGGAAACTCCTTCCGCAAATGTTACATAAACGTCGCCTTAGAGACAACTTTCATAGCAACAATTGCACACCTTTTTTTTTTTTCTCCTTATTACCTGGAGAGTCAGACTGAGCTGATACTTTAGAAACGATGACGTATTAGAAATGAGAGCATTAATATAATAAATATATTAATCCAGCATCACTAAGAGAGGAAGAACACACAGCAGGAGACTATTGGGTAGATGATTATAGGTTATGTCAGTGTGTGCATTCCCAGGTTACGAGTGTGACCAGTAAAACTTCCAGGGAGGAATGATGGCGAGAGAGAGAGAGAGAGAGAGAGAGAGAGAGAAAGCAGCTGTGAATGTGTTCATGTATTTTTTTTAATCCAAAGATAGAAATGTCATGACCCAATCACTGCTGTTTAGATATTAGAACGTCATGAGCTAAATACAGCGTTACTTTAATAAATCATTACGTATCCGCGGTCATGTGACGTTCCTGTCGAGTGATTCTATCGTTTCTTATATCGCAGATGGAGTTCTCATTTTCCGTAAAAACACGTAAAGCGTCACGCACGCCTTCAGGCTCTCTTATATCAATAGATATTATAGATCACGCTATCCTCACATGCAGCCCGAATACGCTGCGTCACACTGGATGACACGATGCTAACACACTGCATCAAATAATAAAGTGAAAATAGCCTAAGCGCAGAAAAAAACGATGTGTGTATATATATATATATATATATATATATATATATATATATATATATATAATATAATATAATATTTATTTATTATTATCTAGACATATTTACTCATGTCAAGCTTAAAACGATCTTATTCTAATGGCAGATGATTTTCGCTTCTTTCCAGAAATAAAAGCTCGGTAGAATAAGACGCTTCCGCGATTGAACTGAGAACGAAATGTCTAGAAATAGACATTAATCACCTTATATTTGTTTTCAAACGATCTGTTATACGGCAGCTGGTTCTGCTCCGCCAATTTGATTGGACGAGACGCCTTCCGCGAGTGCTTGTATTTAGTGCACCTAAAAATCCACTTCGAGAAACGGTGTCTCGCTCAAGCGGCGTCTACCGTACGGCAGGGATAGTGACATGGCAAGCGATACTTTTTTTTTTCTTCCACGGATATGACTTCTGACTTAAAACA
>NC_030420.2:32224922-32267422 GCF_001660625.3 Ictalurus punctatus
GTTATTGGAAGAAGTTCCTCGCTCCCTGCTCAATCACTCAGTCATGATCTTCCTCAGTTTTGAGCCAAGATTTCAGCTTTTTTGCGTTTGCCTGGTGGCCTAGCATTCCTCCATGGCTGTGTTATTGCAGTGTAATCGGTTTTCGCTGGGTTCCGAGCTTTTCACAGGTGGGAAAGTCATTAGCAAACGGCTCCTAATGCAGCGGCCAGCTTTAGAGCCACTGAGCCCTGGGGACTGTCTAGACAAGGGGGCATATGCATATAAGATTACATAGGGTTGCTGAAGAGTGTGTGTGGATTCATGTTGCGTGTGTATTTAATCAGGTGTGTCAATTAAAGACCGAATTTGTGCCAACTACAAATATGTCTACCCATCCATCCATCCATCAGTTCATCTCTTTCTCCCTTTGACTTTTTCTCTTATTTCTTCTGTCCTTCCTCGTCTCTCTCTCTCTCTCAGGTTCGGTATGAATCACGATGGCGTAGGGAACCCGTGTGGAGCCCGCAGTCAGGAGACGGCTAAGCTCATGGCCGCCCACATCACCATGAAGACGAACCCCTTCGTTTGGTCAGCCTGCAGCCGCGATTACATCACAAACTTCCTCAAGTAAAGATTTACGTTCTTCTTTTGGGAACAAGTCGTAGCTCACATAAACGTACCTGGCGACTATTTAACGGACTGTATAAAACCTTCTTATTTTTTTTTTTTTTTCCCGGAACAAATTTTTTATTAGCTTTTAAAGCACGGTGATCGCACTGGGTATTACAGTAACATCCTGTGCTAAGTATAAAAAAAATAAAATAATAAAATTTATGCTTTTGAAGGAGATTTTGGAAATATTTCCTCCCGCTTTGAAGCATAAGAAATAAATCACAGGATATGCAGTTACCTTGTGTTTCTAATTACGATTTGAGAAAACCGATTCTTGTGGAAATGACTACAGAAATGAAAATGTAAAAAAATGAATCCGATTAGTACTGTCGAAAAGTCGCCTCACGCTCACCTGCGTTCGTTCTTCTCAGCTATCTCAGCACATCTGGGAGAACTGTTTAATGTGCGATAACCTAAACGAAGTAGCTCATTCGAGCGTTTTATGCTCTGCACAAATTCGACGAGCACTATTTCTAAATGTACACGTGTCTCTGTGTGTCCGGGTGACTTTCCGCAGCTCTGGAATGGGTTCGTGTGTGAACAACGTTCCCCCGAAGCAGGAGTTTGCGTATCCCACCACGGCGCCCGGGCAGGCCTATGACGCCGATGAGCAGTGCCGTTTCCAGTACGGAATAAAATCTCGGCAGTGTAAATATGGGGTACTCACTTCTCTATACTCTGTTTCACTGTTCTTACATGTTCAGGATGTTATACACGATATCGGGAAAAATTTCAATGAGATATAATGCCTAATTCTAACTCCGGCGAACTGTAGCACGCGTGCAGCAGAGGTAATACGTGTGTACCGGTGCTTATTCTGGAAATATTTTTCGAAATATATTCTATCGTTAGCGATGACACACCTGGTCTTATCGCCCCATGCTTGGCGCTCTCCTCCGAGCCTGTTGAAGCTCTCAGATATTCAGCGTTCGCTTGAACCGTTGCCTTTCGATGCCATAAGAAAAACGAACTCATCTTTGAAATTCTATTGCTTATTGCTCACTATTTGGCATTTATGACAAATGGTAATATGCTCGTTCGCTAGGGTTTTTACGGTAGGCCTGCTCCTCTAGTTACAGAAATGGGCTTACTTGACAGTGTTTTATAGTAGTTTCGTATCCGGTGGGGTTAATTAACACTACTTTCTTTTAAATCTGCGGAAACGATAAAATTCCAGCGACACTAACAGGACAAAAACTAAACTACACTATACAGATGGGATCAGAATGTCACTTTAGAGCCAGTACAAATATGTAATATATATATATATTTACATACAAAAGTTCCTCATCAGATGCCTCTTCTCGTTCGCAGTGACTCAGTCAACGCTTTCTTTCTCTCTTGCTCACATCTGGCCCAGATGGCTGTTGTAGCTCTTTCTGCTCTCTGTCTGCTCATTTCTGGCTTTCTGCCTGAACAAAAAACAACAAAGCAGCGATAGAAAGGTTGCTGCTTTCGTCCTCGTGCGGTCCGTCTACGCCGACCATAACTCTGAGCCGTCATACCTTCTGCAGGACGGCCGCGGACCTCAGCGCCGTAGTGCAGCTGCAGCGGGTCTTTAAAGACTTCTATAGCCGTCTTTATTGAGCGGGACTTTATGTGTATAGTCGGTTTTTATGACACGCTCCTAGAAGAACATCTGGAATAGGAAATCTTTCTGATTTTAATCCGGCCCAGGGTTAGCCTAGGAACCGCGTGGAGCGGCGTGCGGCGTGTTCTGGGTTATAGCTGTGGACTGATGTGAGGGTGCCGAACGTTTCTGCGGATGCGATTTCACGGTTTGTTGCCAACGTTTAAAGTTTAAAGTGTTTCACAGCGATCTGATCGCAAGCGCGCAGCGGCGCTCGATCCGTTTCATCGCCTTTCTCTCGCTTAGACGAACGAGGCCGATTATATCCGTCGAGACGTGTCACTGGCTGCGTTTCGCGACGTGTTTCCGGAAGTAAAAAGTCAACGAATCTGTATTTCCATCGACTGTGGAATACTAATGCGTAAATCCCGAAGACTTGTATAGAGTGCTCTGGAATGTTTTTTTTTGTTTTTTTTTTTAACTTCATTTCAGCAACTCTCACACGCATCAGGGTAAAGATGCGGAACATGTTCGAATAAAATTCATGAAATGAAGAAAACGCAAACTTTCACCCAGCACGAAAAGAGCGAAGGGGTATTTCAAATCGGCAGAGAGAATCGTACCTCGTGTAGCTTGCAGAGTTTGTAGGATATCAGCGTGAACGCTAGCGATGAAGACGTACGATTTCTTTCCATCGAACAGTAACGTTTCCCCAGACTGGTGCTGTGTAGAAAAGTGTTGCACATCGTGAGAGAAAAGCTCAAAAGGTGCCACGGTCTTCCAGAGAGCAAAACTGGCCGTGCTTTCTGAGTGGGAGGGGCATACTGGGTCTTTCCTGTCACTCACGGCGACACTAGTCAATCTTGCGTGTCTGTGAGTTCGTGTATGTGGACGAGGGCGAAGAGCACTTTGTGTTACTCGGACCTTTGACTGAGCATGAGCAGGAGTATGTGGTTTCATTTTTCTTGGACCAAGCACATCGTTAGCTGTCGTATTATAGGGGGGAGCTGGCTGGTGGGTGGGACCAAATTGGGGAGAATATTTGGAGAGAAAAAAAAAAGGTTTTAGTGTGTGTCAAAGTGTTAAGTAGGATTTTTGGCAAAGACATAAAATTCCAAGACGTTACCAATGCAGACATGGCTACAGCTTTTGACCACAATGGCTTTTCATAATATATGGTCGTTATAAAACAATTATCGTTCCTCATCGTTTGGACGATAAAGTTGCTTTTGTTTAAATAAAAGTCTCCTGTCTCTTCTTGTTCTCTGTATTAGTGCGTCCCGTATGTTACAGGTCTGTTGTTGTGTGTTTGTGTGTGTGCAGGAGGTGTGCAGTGAGCTGTGGTGTATGAGTAAGAGTAACCGCTGCATAACCAGCAGCATCCCCGCAGCGGAAGGCACCATCTGCCAGACCAGCACCATAGACAAAGGGGTGCGTACATCCCAAAAAGAATCATTACAAACGAATTTGATTTGCTGTTGCGGAATTTACGACGCCGATTTCCCTGCGTCACTGTCCATTGTGGCGAGTAGGGTGCCAAAACTTTTATTTTGAGAACAGCGATCATGCGAAAGTGACTTTTTTCCCCTTTCTTTCTTCTCCTCGTGCGTTCACGCAGTGGTGCTACAAGCGGATGTGCGTGCCGTACGGCACTCGCCCGGAAGGAGTGGACGGTCAGTGGGGTGCGTGGTCTCCGTGGGAGGAGTGCAGTCGTACCTGTGGGGGCGGAGTCTCCTCCTCTGTTCGCCACTGCGACAGCCCCAGGTGGGTCATTTCACAGATACGATTTCATCTCGTAGTTGCAATTATATACACCGCGTATATACCACAGCACAGCTGAAATCTTGATTCTGATTGGTCAGAAGGCGTAACGCCATGATAACGTATGAAAAGTCCTAACACGTTATCGTTTCTATAGTAACAGCTCGTTCACAGGGCCTCACATGGCGGACGCTCCGCTAGTAATAAGGAAAGAAAACTATCATGTAAGTGTTAACAGGACGTCGCTTCGTGGACGTTCTACGACGTGAAACGTGACTTTAAATGGATCGGAAGTACGATATGTTCTTTAATAATCAAAAGAATGTTCGACGGTATGAGCGGAATAAAACAATTCAAGACACACTCTTATACGGTATAAGAACTGCACTTTGGCACGGTAACACTGACTCCACATCATCGCAACACCCTGCCGTCGAGAGGTTTTGTTTTGTTTTGTTTTTTCCGCGTATGAACTGCGTTGCCAGTTTAGCAGACTTTCCTAGCATGTCAGAGTAATTATATTTGTCATGTTCTGATTCATTCTGATTGTAATTCATCTTGTATACGCAATGAAATGGCATGTTAATTTATTCGCAATATGATCTATTGTAACCGAGGCCAGCGTAACTCGCGGATGAAATAAATAAATAAATAAATAAATAAATAACAATGAGCAGGGGCAGACATGATGACTGGTTTTGAATAACATAGAGTGGAGTTGACAGCCTGATGAGAACTTCATGTGAAATTGCTCTCAGATGTTGCTTTAATCTCGGGTTTTGTGTGTGTGTGTGTGTGTGTGTGTGTGTGTGTGTGTGAAGGCCGACCGTAGGAGGACGCTTCTGTCTGGGAGAGAGGAAAAGGTTCAAATCCTGCAACATCGAGGTGAGTCTTATGTGTAAAGAGGTAGTGTGGTCCAGCTGAAGAAAGCGTTTATAAGCCAAGCGGATCGAACTCCGATACCAAGAGGTCACGACCTTTCGGCATTTTTCCCGGCGTATACAGTAAGTACACGGAACTTCCTTAACCGGGTGCGGAGGAAAAAATGCCACGGACGTACGGATCGTTTTATTCAACTCAAGCATTTTATTTCTAGAAAGGAGCAAAATCTACACGTAAAACATGACCTCGTCGTGACCTTCAGATGGTTACGAATGTCCAGAAATAGGATTCATAATCTTCTATTTGTTTTACGTTAATGTCATGTTGGACAGATTCGAGATATTCAAGATATTTCCACGTGCTAAGGTCGTTTTTGAAAGAAATGAAAACGAATCCAAACCCTGGAAACCGAGTACTGGGGCGTGAGCAATAAAATATAGAGGACGTTTAAAAGGAGGAGGCCAGAGAAGAGATGTTCATGGGGGATTTCGGTCATTCATCGAGTTCCTAACACAGGTATACTCAGTCTGAACGGGATTCCGCTGGCGTAAAACGACTCGGAATCGGCGGAATCGGGATCGCACGAGATAGTTCTGCGCACGCTTTCGCGGTGACGTTTGTCGGTAAACGAGACCTTTTAGCCGCGCTCGCGTTCGGCGCACGTGAATCGGAGAGGGCTTCGGCCGGACGCCCGGCGTCACGCGTCTCGGCCCGATCGGCGGTGATTTTGAAAAGATCGCTGGATTTTGGGTTGCGATGGCGAAATCGTAAAATCCTGGAAGGACGGTACAGCCTGCGTACGCACTGTGCATGCGATGGTCGTGTGGCGTACTGATGATCAAGGACAGCCGCTAAACCTACAGCTTATAATAAAGGTCAACACAATGGGTTTGTATTACAGTATGGGGTGTGTGTTCTGAGAATAGAAATCCCATGTCTGTGACGATCCTGTGTATAATTACTACACGTGTCCTCCAGTAACACTGAGTAAACAGACATGTCCAGAAAACTAATCCAAATACTTGTGATATACTTATAATATTGGATAATAAAAGAAAAGACCTTTAAGCAGTTATATGATTATTTTCTTAGCCTGAGAGTTCTCTCTCTCTCTCTCTCTCTCTCTCTCTCTCTCTCTCTCTCTCTCTGTGTGTGTGTGTGTGTGTGTGTGTGTGTGTGCGCATTGCAGGAGTGCCCTCCTGGGTCTCAGGATTTCCGAGAGATTCAGTGCTCGGATTTTGACAGCGTTCCTTTCCGGGGGAAATTCTACACCTGGAAGCCGTACAGAGGCGGTGAGTGATGTGGAAACTACAGCTGGACCAGTGACACACACACACACACGCACAAAACACACACAAAACATACACACACCAAATAGTTCCACTACTACAGCTTATTCAGACTTGAGTGTTCCTTCCTGCCTCCTCTTAGTTTAGTTCATAAAGGCTCATTAAAGATCGGTGTGCTGTTGACGCTCACGAGCCGCTTCGCAGTGCTGCGGTCCGGAGATGATTATCTTCCAGCGTTCTAAACTAGATCCGAGATTCGAGAACGTTTCCGTCCTACGCGACGAGATGCTTAGGGATCTGACCACAGGCGCTGTGGTAGAGAAAAGTCAAGAAAATAATAACAAAGGAAATAATAAAGTACGATAAAAAAATCTTCATACCCCAGCGTGGTTTGGTTCTCGATTCTGATTGGTCAGAAGTTGTGCGTTATTTTTTGTACAACTGTTAAGTAGAATAATCGCTCGTACACGGTGGACGCGCTACATAATCGAAGAGTCATAATAAGCTAGAAGTCGTGCAGAGTAGAACAGAAATATTGGCACCCTTGGGAAAGGTTGGTTTAAAAAGTTGGGGGGGGGGTCCTGAAAAATATCTTTATTGATATGTTAATTAGCTTAAAATGGTTTTGAGGTTGAGCGTGTGATGAGTCAAAAAAACTGAACTGTTTCTTTAATGCGATAATGTCATGATCGATTACAGAGTGACCGAATGTAACCCCAGTCTGGGGGGTGGAAGGAGAAAATAAACCCGTTAGTCTTTAACACACGTCCTATGGTCAGTAACGGCGTTGGATTCAGCTTTAAGTCTCACATGACCTGCAGAGTCAAGCAGGGGCTCGGAAAGGGGATTAGAGAGGACGAGGTGGGCAGAGAGAGAGAGAGAGAGAGATGTGAGGGAGAGAGAGATTCCTCTCAAGGTGGTAGTTTTAAGAACAAATGCAAAACAAGCAAATTCCGAACTATTCGGAGGAGCTCGCAATTTTTTTCAAAAGTACGGCAGATTCGGGCCGAGACGCGTCACGACGTGCGTTCAGCCGAAGCCCTCTTCGATCGACGTGCGTCGAACACGAGCACAGCTAAGAGGTCTCGTTTACCGACAAACAACACTGCGAAAGAACGTGTACAACAATTCCGTGCGATTGCGATTTTGCCGATCGAGTCGTTTTCCGGAAAAAAAAAGAAAGAAGAAAAAAACGCACAAAAATTAAAAACCTCCACAAATCCCCTCGCGGATTTTGGGGGGGGGGAAATCCGCAGCAAAGTCGAGCGTTTTCGGCCGCAGCGATCGCGAAAAGAAACTCCGAAAATCCCGTACGGACTGAATTATATTCATATTTCTGAAATCTGGCAGGTGCTTTCATCCTGAGAAGCCGATTTACCGACAGGTCCGATCGGGGATTTTGTCTTGCACATGACACAATTTAGTGTGTTTGCTTGAAATCGCTGCAGTTTGCGCCGTTTGGACCTAGACATGCAAATTACAGGGCGTAATTGATGCAAATAGACGTGTGATAACGTCGCACTCATAATGTGATTCAGCGCCTACTACAGGTCACCTCGAGAACAGCAACTGCATATGAGAATGCTTTAATATTGCTGTGGTAACGTTTGATTGAATATATTAGATTCACTTCATATGCACATTTTGTAAAAAATAAAAATAAAGCGCTTATATATTTACCTCATGAACACAACACACACACACACACACACACACACACACACACGTGTACACGCTTCATTTTTACCTTTACACAGAATTTTCGAACGATCCGTGCATGCATGTATCTCAGCGTACTTAAATATTGTAACACAGGTGTGTTCATTAGATGAAAAACTTGAAAACAAGAGTTCTAAGCAAGAGATATAGGATCTGTTAATTATACCCCCTCTCTCTCTCTCTTAATACATGTGATGAACGTCATAATGTAAGCTTTCGATGCAAAGCAAATACCCAATGCTGTGTTCCTCATAAGACGGCCATCTTTTCCCAAAATGCATTGTGGCTGGACATCAACTCCACATTTTCCTTTCAGGAATGTGCTTAATGAGACCCGAACCCCTCTGCCATCTTCACTTTCTGTCACTTGGTTTCTAGAGCGCAGTCCGAGAGGCCAGAGGATGTAGTGAAAGTGTGTGTGTGTGTGTGTGTGTGTATTGTTATGTGTGTTATGTGTTGTTAATCAGACTCAGCTGTTTGTAAGTGCGCCAGTTAAAATGTGCTCTTTCCCTTTTAGTACCCCACTTTCTCTTTCTCTCTCTCTGTCTCTAGCTTTCACTCTCTCTCTCTCTCTCTCCTGTCTGTGGCCCCCGACGTCCTAGCAGCTGTTGAGGAACAAACTCAATTGCATAAAAGCCCTAACAAGCTCATTAAAATACTTTGTGCATCTATCAGGCACTTTACGATCATGCCTATACTTTGATTCGCAGCCAGACATGTGTGTGTGTGTGTGTGTGTGGGTGTGAGGTATAAAAATTTGTAAGCAGTTTGTTTTTCGAATCTGTCTTGCCAGCATGTGTTGGTGTAAATTTCACAACAGTGTGCGCTGAAGCTGCTGTGCTGACTTTAACAGTTTTCTGCTCATTTAAATCTGATCCAGTCTGAGAAGAGGCGTTGCAATACAGTGAAAGAATTGAGAATTGGAAGGCCACACCTCCTTCACTGAGACTGACAGACACAGAGGCCACACCTCCTTCACTGAGACTGACAGACACAGAGGCCACACCTCCTTCACTGAGACTAACAGACATAGAGGCCACACCTCCTTCATTGAGACTAACAGACATAGAGGCCACACCTTCACTGAGACTGACAGACACAGAGGCCACACCTCCTTCACTGAGACTAACAGACATAGAGGCCACACCTCCTTCATTGAGACTAACAGACATAGAGGCCACACCTCCTTCACTGAGACTGACAGACACAGCTGCCACACCTCCTTCACTGAGACTCAAACATTGAGGCCACACCTCCTTCACTGAGACTAACAGACACAGAGGCCACGCCTCCTTCACTGAGACTAACAGAGACTGAGGCCACGCCTCCTTCACTGAGACTAACAGAGACTGAGGCCACGCCTCCTTCACTGAAACTAACAGACACAGAGGCCACACCTCTTTCACTGAGACTAACAGACACAGAGGCCACACCTCCTTCACTGAGACTAACAGACACAGAGGCCATGCCTCCTTTACTGAGACTAACAGAGACTGAGGCCACACCGCCTTCACTGAGACTAACAGACATAGAGGCCACACCTCTTTCACTGAGACTAACGAGAGACTGAGGCCACACCTCCTTCACTGAGACTAACAGACACAGAGGCCACACCTCCTTCACTGAGACTAACAGAGACTGAGGCCACACCTCCTTCACTGAGACTAACAGAGAAAGAGGCCACACCTCCTTCACTGAGACTAACATAGACTGAGGCCACACCTCCTTCACTGAGACTAACAGAGACTGAGGCCACACCTCCTTCACTGAGACTAACATAGACTGAGGCCACACCTCCTTCACTGAGACTAACAGAGACTGAGGCCACACCTCCTTCACTGAGACTAACAGACACAGAGGCCACGCCTCCTTTACTGAGACTAACAGAGACTGAGGCCACACCGCCTTCACTGAGACTAACAGACATAGAGGCCACACCTCTTTCACTGAGACTAACGAGAGACTGAGGCCACACCTCCTTCACTGAGACTAACAGACACAGAGGCCACACCTCCTTCACTGAGACTAACAGAGACTGAGGCCACACCTCCTTCACTGAGACTAACAGAGAAAGAGGCCACACCTCCTTCACTGAGACTAACATAGACTGAGGCCACACCTCCTTCACTGAGACTAACAGAGACTGAGGCCACACCTCCTTCACTGAGACTAACAGAGACTGAGGCCACACCTCCTTCACTGAGACTAACAGACATAGACACCACGCCTCGTTCATTGTGACTAACAGACATAGAGAGCACGGCTCCTTCACTGACACTAACAGACACAGAGGCCACGCCTCCTTCACTGGACTGACATGGCCATTTTTGTGTGTGCGTGTGTGTATGTGTGTGTGTGTGTGTGTGTGTGTGTGTGAACTCAGGTGGAGTAAAATCATGCTCTCTGAACTGCCTGGCTGAGGGTTATAACTTCTACACTGAGCATGCTCCGGCGGTGGTGGATGGGACGCCGTGCAGAGACGACTCTCTGGACGTGTGTGTTAATGGCGAGTGTAAGGTGAGATTGCAGCAAACACACACACACACACACACACACACACACACACACACACACACACAGAAAGATGGAGAGAGAGCGAGAGAGAGAGTTCCCACCCAGTTCCAGGTATTTTTATTTGGTTTTTAGAACAGTTTTAGTAACATTATTAACATTCCTATAACACTGCTGCCACATGTTCCGTTGTAGAAATGTTCAAGTAAACGTTGCTCTAAAGTTTGTGCCCAACTGAAACCATTACCATCAGATTAGAACAATAAACAGCCATCTTTCTTTCTTTCCATCTCTTCTCTCTATCTGTATTTCTCTCTATCTCTCTGTCACTACTGCTGGATTTCTGTCTCCCTTTCTCCTTCACTCTCTCTGTCACACGTATTTTATCTCTATATTAATCTTTCCATTGCACTCTTTATCCTCTTTCTTTCAGTCTTATTTCCTGCTCTATCTGTTTCTCTCTCTCTCTCTCTCTGTCTCTCTCTCTCTCTCTCTCTTCTCTTTCTGTCTCTCTCTCTCTCTTTCTGTCTCGATCTCTGTCTCTCTATTTCACTCTCTCTTTCTCTGTCTCTCTGTCTCACTCTCTCTGTCTTTCTCTTTCTGTCTCTCTCTCTCTCTCTCTCTCTCTTTCTGTCTCACTCTCTCTGTCTTTCTCTTTCTGTCTCTCTCTCTCTCTCTGTCTCTCTCTCTCTCTCTCTCTCTCTCTCTCTCTCTCTCTCTCTCTCCTCTTTCTGTCCTCATCTTTTTCTCTCTCTGGCTGCAGAGAGATGTTCAGTGTGTTTTATAGACGGTGGATTTCTGTTTCTCAACATCAGTCCTCTCCACTCCTCCTTTCTCCTCTCCTTATTTCTCCTCTCCTCCTTTCTCCTCTCGTCTCCTTATTTCTCCTCTCCTCTCCTCATTTCTCCTCTCCTCATTTCTCCTCTCCTTATTTCTCCTCTCCTCTCCTCTTTTCTCCTCTCCACTCCTCCTTTCTCCTCTCCTCTCCTCCTTTCTCCTCTCCTCTCCTCCTTTCTCCTCTCCTCCTTTCTCCTCTCCACTCCTCCTTTCTCCTCTCCTCTCCTCCTTTCTCCTCTCCTCCTTTCTCCTCTCCTCTCCTCCTTTCTCCTCTCCTCCTTTCTCCTCTCCTCTCCTCCTTTCTCCTCTCCTTATTTCTCCTCTCCTCTCCTCCTTTCTCCTCTCCTCCTTTCTCCTCTCCTCTTTTCTCCTCTCCTCTCCTCCTTTCTCCTCTCCTTATTTCTCCTCTCCTCTCCTCCTTTCTCCTCTCCTCTCCTTATTTCTCCTCTCCTCATTTCTCCTCTCCTTATTTCTCCTCTCCTTATTTCTCCTCTCCACTCCCCCTTTCTCCTCTCCTCTCATCCTTTCTCCTCTCATCTCCCCTTATCCTTTCTCCTATCTTCTCATCCTTTCTCCTCTCCACTCCTCTTCTCTCATCTTTTCTCCTCTCCTTTTCTACTCTTGTGTCCTTGTTTTGCTCTCCTCCCCTCTTCTCTCCTTTATTCTTCTCCCCACTGCTTTTTTCATCTTCTGTCCCCTTCTTTTTCTCCTCTCCTCTCATTCCCCTCCCCTCCTCTCTTTTCCATTCCTTTTCTCTTGTCCTTCTCTCTTTCTCTTTTCATTTTTCCCTCTCCTCCAATCTCCTCTCCTCTCCCCTGTGTTATATTTACAGTCTAAATGAACTCGATGCCCTTCCAGACTGCAGCTGTCTGAACCGCCAGCAGCTGAACAAGATCACAGCAGCTGATTTCTCCTCTCTCTTTCCCTCTCTCCATCCTGCTCTTTTTAAAAAAAAAAAAAAAAATTATTTTCTTTTCCCCTCTCAATTCGATTCCCCTTCCCTCTCGAATTCTGCTCTCCTTGACGCCCAGTGCTCCCTCTCCTTTCCTGTCTTTCCTCTTCCTCTCCACTTTATGGCGTGTATTAAAACAAGCGAACAGCAGGAGAGGAAGGCAGCGACCTGTTTGCGGCCTCGCAGTGGACACGCTTCCAAAACAATGTGCCTTTGATTTGGGACGGGTTTCAGAGGAAATCTTTGAAGCACGCAGCGCCGAGCACAGCCTCGGGAGAAACACGTTGCAAACGCACTCGAGCGACCTGCAGGGAGGGTCACTGACTCGCTCCAGCCGCCCAGAACTGGGTCACACACTCGCAGGTTGTGAAATGTAGGCCAGGTCAGGAGGAATGTTTCCAAGGAGCGGTACACTGGAAGGGTGTGGGGGTTTGTGCAAGGTTTTTAGACCGAAAGGATCGTGGAAAAAAGCCATGCACGTCCACGGAAATCTGTTAATGCATTTCGTAAGTCTGTATAAACTGTGTAAAACTAAAACAGACACTATTCAGGTTGTTTGCGGTGGAATTATAAGTAGCACCATGTTTTCAGGACAACGATGTGTGTACATGTGTGTGTGTGTGTGTGTATATATATATATATATATATATATATATATATATATATATATATACACACACACACATATATATACTCATATATACACACTCATATATAATCATATATATACATACGTATACATATATGTGTATATATATATATATATATATATATATATATATATATATATATATACACATATGAATATACATGTATCTGTGTGTGTGTGTGTGTATATATAAATATAAATATAAGTGTGTATATATATATATATATATATTTCATTTTTAAAAAGTGCAGTACATTTTCATGGTACAGTCAGTATTGTTTATTTTTGTAATAAAGTTAAAGCAATAATATAATAACGCCCAGGCGGCGAGAGATTTAGAGAGATTAAAAATAAAAACATTTCCACATCCTTTTGCTGTCTTGATCTTGAGTTCTCAGAGTATTTTATATGAACAAAAATCCAATTTTGGCTGATGTTGTTTTCTAGATTTCAGCCACAGCGACATCCGACGGGTTTTCCAAGACCGCCACATATAGTTTTAGGGAATTTCTGTCCATAGATACTTGCTCAGTGTAAAGAGGAAGCAGCAGTACAGCGCAAGCGGTATTATGTTCCTCTGTATGGATTGACATCACTAGCTGTCTAAGTCTATAATATGATATCTATATTCTAAAAAAAAAAAAGCATTACTCAATGGAAATTACAGTAATGCAAAATAGCGAGTCACTTTTTCTATATATGTTTGCGGCTCTTTTAGAAGGAACAATGATCTTCCCTTTGTGTGTGTGTGTGTGTGTGTGTGTGCAGCATGTGGGCTGTGATAAAATCCTCGGCTCGGATGCCCGTGAGGACCGCTGCCGTGTGTGTGGGGGTGACGGGAGCAGCTGCGAGGCCATCGAGGGCGTCTTCAACGATTCGCTGCCTGAAGGAGGTTTGTTTCATTCGTGTTTCCTTTTATTTATTTTGTTCCAACGTTGCGGATCCGTTTCTCCTGGCAATCCTCTGCGACTTTATATAGGAAGCCATAGAAATGTCAGCTTAAGTCATCGAATTATGAAATAAAGTCGCCCGTCTAATTATAGGCACGGGGCGCTGCGGATTTACAGTAGGTGTCAGAATACGCTCGGCAGACTATTCGGTTCGGAGAGAAAGCAGCGCGGATTTCTTTTCATCTCCGAGTTGATGGAGTTTGCCGAGCGTCGAGGTGCAGTTCCTGGAACTGCGCTGGATTGGTCTTAAATCCCGCTCGCTGGCTGCATGAACACGTGGGTCGGGTTACGGATATTCTGGAGTGGAACGCTTGGTGCAAAAGCTCTCACCGTACGGGGGGAAAAAAATGACCCAGTTCAGCTCCTGTGGTCTGAACAAAGCAGTCAGATATGACTCTTCTGTCTTTGTAGTAATCCTGCAGTAATGCCTTGGCCCTGCTTCTCTATTATAATCCCATAAAGCAAAATGTGTGTGGGTGAGAGAGAGAGAATCGCTCTTTTATGTTCACTTTAACCACACACACTAGATACGAACCACTTACGTAAGCAATAAAACAATTTATGGCATGCTCGTATGGAAAAATAAGCTACAACGAGGGGTTGTGATGCGGCTGCGACTGTAACCATACCTACAACGCCATGCCCTGAAGTGTTTTATTCCTCTTATAAACACTTGACGGTTGAGGCTCTGGGTTACTGATCGGAAGGTTGGGGGTTCAAGCCCCAGCACTGCCAAGCTGCCACTATTGGGCCCTTGAGCAAGGCCATTAACCCTCTCTGCTCCAGGGGCTGTATCATGGCTGACCCTGCACTCC
This sequence comes from Ictalurus punctatus, assembly GCF_001660625.3. Lineage (NCBI taxonomy): Eukaryota > Metazoa > Chordata > Actinopteri > Siluriformes > Ictaluridae > Ictalurus > Ictalurus punctatus. Next base: position 32,239,509 of record NC_030420.2, read on the forward strand.
GACCCCAAAGTCTGAGCATACTGGGATATGCGAAGAAAAGAATTTCCCATAAAACCCCAATGCAGCTTGTCTTGTTACCGAGCAACCACAAAGCGTCAACTCTTCTGTCCTCAAGATGTCGGAAAACTTAAAGGACTGTTCCAAAGCGCTGACTCTGGAAACTCCTTCCGAAAATACAAAATAGACGGCCATAAATAATCTCCTTACAGAAAACTTCACAATGTCAACAATTACACACATTAAAATGAATATAAACCCGTGACTGTCCGAGCTGCTGTTACGGAAAATTAATCAATACCTTTCTAACCAGTCAGAATCGAGAATTCAGCGGCGTTGTGGTATAAATGCCCAAAAGAAATCACAGTCTTTAATAGGTAAATAAAGCATTTATTGTGTATGTGAGCGGTAAAGCTTGAATAACAGCGCTTCATACAGTACTCACAGGCTTGGCACATCATGTAGGTCTCTGAGGGGCATTTGGTGGGGAAACATACTCGGCTATAGCGCGCGCCAAATGCCAGGATGCTGTCTCTGAGCATGCCAGGATCGTTTCAGGTCTGTCTCTTTATTTGTTATTCTTTATTTTTGAAAGTAGACGCTAAAACGTCTAAATTTTGTACCGCCGTAATTTCAAACCATCTTATTGGTTTTTGGTCACTCTACTGTATGTAGCCTGGGGTTTTTATTTATTTATTTTTGAATCCATGTGCCATCTCGCTCCGTCTAAGATCCATGAATTGTGATAAATCCTCCACATTTATAACGCAGACAGTGAAACCTGTCTTTCAGCATGGCTGGAAAACACGGGCCAACCTGGACTCGAATCAAATGAAAAAAAAAAAAAGACTTTTGGATCACGTTAAGGCCTCGTGAGAGCCAGCGTTAACACTTTTTCGCCTCATACCTACTCCAAACGACTCTATAATTGCTTTATGGAAAGTCAAACAATGTGTCTGTGTGTTTGCGTCGTGTTTTTTCTTTATCTTTTTTTTTTATTTTATTTTTTTAATCCAAGCCCAGTTATGGGTTGGACACGTGCCGCTTTTGAGAGAGCGGAGCGATTTTTAAGGCAAATTCATAATTACTTGCTCACATGCAAAGTCTGCACGATTCAGATATGTCTGAAACTCAAGGAAGAAAAGAAGTCAAGAATATATATTTATATATATGATCCATGCCAAGCCTGAGCCAACTTGCTGGGGTTACACTGTCTGAAGTCTGAATATCTGGCACCCTCATCTATTTTGAGACCGGGAAAGGAGGGGGTGCAGTTAGAGTCGGGGAGCTGTATGAAGAGGAATAAAATACATGGATGGATAAGAAATGGCAAGGAGGGTAGAGATGAGGATGGGGTGGACAAGAAATATATGAAGGGGTATGAGGGACTGCAGAGGGGTACTAAGAGCTATGGAGTTGGATATGGAGAAGTGCAAAGGGTATGGATGGGTATCAATCGGTACAAAGTGAACAGAGGGGTAAAAAGGGGTACAGAGAGGTATGAAGAATTAGGGTTGGGGTTACAAAAGAAGGGGTGCACAGTAGGGATGTCACGATACCAAAAATCTAGTAGTCGGTACCGATACCACCAAAAGTACACGATACTCGATACCAAAGTCGATACCACGGTGTGGTATAAAGATAAAATAAAATAAATTAAATTAAAAACGCTCCTGGAGGACATCCTCCAGGATGGGGGGGGGGGGGGTATTTTAGTTATCATACACTGTCTGACAATGAGTGGAGGTGCACTCCTAAACGCGCATGAACGCGGCTACATGTAGCTGACAGGACACGGGCTGAATGGCGATGCATGGTGGCCCATTCGGAGGTAGTTTATAACATTGCAATATGTTAGCAGTAAACAAGCAAATAACAGGCTATCGCTAACATAACACGGAGCATAACGTTAGCTGGTTTCATGGCCACAATGCAGCTGCCTCAAACAAACATAATATAGGACCGTCTTTCAGGTGCTTCGCCCAATTCCAGGTGTTTCCTCGCTTTGTTTGAAATGAACGATGGCATCGGTTGCACACCGGAAACCGATACTACCTTTCCTCTCTTTTCTTCTCAACGAGTCGGGGCGGAGCTAAACTTGTCAAGCTAAGCTAATCTTCTGTAGTTTTTCCCGTGTGCTTTTACGCGTTCTTCTTCTTCACCACTTGTGGACCGACTAAAACGCTTGCGCATATTTGCTGCCCCATCAGGTCCGGAAGAATTGCAACCACAGTACCTCCATTATTTCCGGTTCCAACGCTAGTGCAGAAAAACAAGTGCCGTCACGTTTTAAGAATGTTGGTACCGACTTGGTACCAAAGTATCGGCTCTCATGACATCCCTAGTGCACAGGGGCATGGATGGTTTCAGAGGGGTACGAAGGGCTACAGCGTGGTATGGTGGGATGCAGAAAATTAAAAAGGGAATGGAAGGGTATATAGAGTTATAGAGGGGTACAGGGGACTATGGAGGTCAGCAAAGTGGTTTGGAGGGTAACTGAATGGCACAGAGACGTAACCAAAGGGTACAAGGGAATATGAAGGGGCATGGAGGGTTGAGATGGGTACAAAGGTTAACTGAAGGGTACAAAGATATATAAAGGGGCATGGAAGGTTGAAATGGAGGGTAAGCAAAGGGTACAAAGGGATACAAACAGACATGGAGGGTCAGATGGGTATAAAGGGTTAATAAAGGATACAAAGGGATACAAAGAAGCATGGTAGGTTGTGATGGGTATGAGGGTTAAGCAAAAGGAACAAAGGTATACAAAGGGGCATGGACGATCAAGATGGGCATAAAGGGTAAACAAAGGCTACATAGGGATATAAAGGGCATGGAAGGTTGCGATTAGTATGAAGGGTAACCAAAAGGGATACAAGGGGCACGGAAGTTTGAGGTGGGTATAAAGGAATAACCGAAGGGCACAAAGGGGTACAAAGGGGTATGGAAGGTTGTGTTGGGTATAATGGGTAACTATAGGGAGAAAAGTGATAAAAAAGGGGTCATGGAATGTTGAGATGGGTTAAAACGTGAGTTAAAGGGTGCAGAGGGATACAAAGAGACATAGAAATTTGAGTTGGAAATGAAGGGTATCTAAAGGGTGGGAATGGAATTTTGTGATGGGTTCAAAGTGTAACATGAGTATGAAGGGATATAAAGAGGCACAGAAGGATGAAGTAGGTGATTGAGCCCTATGGAGTAGTACCTATGGATGAGAAAAGGTACAAAAAAGATACCCAGGGGAAATACAAGGACAAGTACAGGTACAAATGGACAAAGACCAGTACAAAGGGCTTTGAAATGTAGAAATGGATTCACAGGGGTATGGAGGGTACAGGTGATGTTTGAAATGGAACAGATGCCAATGCAGCAGTACAGAGCATTATGAAGGGGTACGGCTGGGCACCCTCGGGTGTAGATTTTGTAAGAAGGGAGGCCCAATGGTACAGATGGGTATGAAGGGATATACACGGGTACAAGGGAATATAAATGTCAACACACTAGTATGAAGCGGTATGAAGGTAATAAGCGGGGTATGAGGCTTAATGAAAAGATATGGCATGGATGGTACAAATGGGTATTCCAGGGGTCAAAGGGGTACTCCAGGAAATGGAAGGGATACAGATGGGTACAGGGTAGTATGAGGGGATATAGAATCTTATGGAGAAATATAGATGGGTACACAGGTTTATAGAAGGACACATAAAGTTCTGGATGGGGCATAAAGGGGTATAGAGGGGTATGAAGAAGTATCGAGGGCTCAGAGGGATGCATAGAGGAACATAGTGGTATTAGGAAATGGAGGGATACCAGAAGGTTTTGGACATAAGCAAAGTGGTGGATACAAAAGGGCTGGAGGGTAGTTGGTATATTCTTGTTGGAAAGGGACTAGTTTTTATATTTTTGATGCTGACCTCTTCCTGTCCTGTGTTATAGGTTCACCAGGTTTAAAGGCTTGTTCAAGAATGGCTTTTCAGATAGCAAATTTTTTTTCAAATAGTGACATTAACTGTGCCTATTTTAAAGTGTATCAAAGACTTTGAGTTTTTCTGCTGTAGAATTTACCATGCCACTGAGCCATGTACGTGGTGAATATTAAGTTAGAAGCAATAGGTCATGGGCTTGAGACTATTCCAGTAAAGCTGTGTGCTTTTTAAAGCAGCAGTAGTTTGGGAGGTCACTTAGCGAGCAATGGCCTGTGGTTTGAACCTCGGTCACTTCCCCAGCTATGGTCACCATTCATCCTGTCGAGCACATTTCACCCAGTTCCTACCGCACTGAGCCAAAGAATAACTTCATCTGTCAGTCAGCGCTGCCTCCAGCCCAAATGGATTCTCAATATCGGCTAAGAATAATCGTTTTGGCTTTCATCTGTCCTAATAAGGAAAAAACGCCCTGGGTGGAGTTGGAGTTAGTGCTAGTGGCGGTGTTGGTGGTTGGGTGGGATGTTGACACTGGGTTGTTGGGTCAGAATTAAGGGAAGGGTGTAGCAGTTTATAGAAAGGCGAGTTTCGATTGTTATAATGATGGGTGTTTGATGTTTCTCAGACAAAACTGTTACTTATCAGCACTTGCTAATAATGATGAGCAGCTGTAGCTGTTGTAACCATACTGGGAATTTTAAAATGGATAAAACATTCAATGGGTCCTGTCAACTAGTTGGCTGGCTACATAGTTTAGCTAATTCAGTCCCAATCTCATTTGCATTACAAATCGTATTGGTTGCTGCATTTGTAGTAAGCAGCAGTCCTAAAACCTAAACCAAAGACAACAAGTCAACAAAGGAGTTTTGTTTCCTTCAACTCGAGAGTCTTCTTTGATGAGTGAAACGTCCCATGATGAAATTCTGCTCTCTGATTGGCGACATAGAGAGAATTTGGAAGGATATTGGTGCTGTTGCATCAGAAAGTTTCAAGGGTATCATGGGCAGGTGTAAAAGTGCTTCTTAAAAGTTCATTAGTGAACAGGATGTGGTAGTAGCCACTTGGTTGGTGCTTGGATCATCGGGAGTTATATTGGTTGGTGGAGGCATCTGGAAAGGTAGTGAGGTCATCTGTAGCTCAAATATAGTTACGCTCTTGCAGGGAGGAGTGCACCGTGTGGTGTTTTGGGGTCATTAGTGGTGGAGTGGTAGGTGAGCCAGGTGGTGCTGGTGGATTACATCTGGGCTGAGCATTTTATTTTAGGCACTAGGACGCCTCAGAAGGCTACACCCAGGACCACAGAGCCAGGAGAGGTCAGGCTTAAATTCTGGGCTTAAATTGATATTTGTTTGTGATTATTGAAATGCCACCAGTCATTTTTATGCTCTCTCTCTCTCTCTCTCTCTCTCTCTCTCTCTCTCTCTTTGTCCTTTTCACTTTTCTTCCGCGGTCTTACGAGCCCTGCCAGTTTTTCCCCCCGCAGTTTGTTTACCACATGGCTTCTTAACTGTTAATATTTTCATTACTTTCCCTCTCGCTCTCTTCTTCTCCTGTCCACCGAAAACCCACAAGCTTGCAAAAATGACTCTCGTCATTTTTTTCTCTCTCTCTCTCCGGTCTGGTTTTTTGGAGATGGAGTTATTTGTAGGATTGCGGTCGAGAGCTGGCCGGCGCTGACTGACCTCAGACGAGTTCGGTGCTCAGCTGTGGAGACGTTGCCCAGGAATTCAGCAGGAATCTCAAACCTCCGCTTAATGCTTCTCCCAGAGCAGGCCTGCTGTAGAGAACACCACTCACCACATTATTCCTCTGTGTAACCACGAATAAACTTCCATTTTTGTGTGTGTGTGTGGGTGTGGGTGTGGGTGTGTGTGTTCTCAGGTTATGAAGAGGTGATCAGGATTCCTAAAGGATCTGTGTTCATTCATATACAGGAACTCAACATTTCTCTTAATTATCTCGGTAAGAAAAGAAAGGCTTTTCGCTGGAACTGGCTTAGTTCGGTAATAATGACCTAAAATAATCTGTCATAAAGTTTGACTTGATCTGCAATCAGATTTTATTCCTTTAGTGGCCTTTGCAATCTCGATCTCACAGAAGGCCACAATACATAAATAAGCTCTCTGTCCAGTCCCGAAATGGTTTATTATGTAGGGGATTAACAGTCTTCGGGGCGCGCGGTTACAGGAAGACAGTCAATGACAGTCTTATTTATCGAAGTAAGACGCGTCATACTTTTTATTTTTATTTTTTATCTATTTATAGTTACTTTTAACATTGTGGAATGTCTGGAAAACATGTTAGATCTGAGCAGATATAATATAATAGCGGCTTGTCATGTTGCCAAGACACCAGAAAGTCCTCCATCCTGAAGACTTTTCCATGTTGGAAAAGTTACAGCTTTTACTTCTGAATATAACAAAACACTGACACTGGAGACTTTTCTTCATTTATGTGTTTGTTTGTTTGTTTGTTTGTTTATTTAAATGTTATTTAGACTGCTGCAAACTAGAACATATTAGCAATTTGGCACTTTTTCATACAAAGACGTTAACGATAACGTATAAGAGCAAGCACATTAATATTGAAACCCGTGATTCCGAACTGACAGCATGATGAGGATGATGATGACCTAGCATCATGATAGATTTTATTCATTACTAGCATCCTTAGCATCTCCCTTTAACTCGGAGAATATTCCTTTCTCTGGTGCACGCCTTCGCTGCAGTCCTGAAAAGCAAAAGCGACCAGTACTTCATCAACGGCAAGCTGACCATCGACACGCCGCGCCGGTTCGACATCGCCGGGACGACTTTCCACTACCGCCGACCCGCCGATCAGCCCGAGACCCTGGAGGCGGTGGGGCCCACCAATATGACACTCGTTGTCATGGTAACCACCTCTGGATTTTCCGGGAAAGCTCGTTTTGTCGGATGAAATGGCTGTCACTCTGAGCCTGTTGTATACACCCTAACTTCCGTTTACTCTTTGATACGATATACAAGTTATTTGGTATTTGGCCAAAGGTTTGACAATCCCTAATTGCGTGTGTCTGTGTGTGTGTGTGTGGTAGGTGTTGGTAAGGGAAGAGAACCAAGGTATCCATTACCGCTTTAATCCCCCTATAAACAGAGACACTCAGAGCGTCTTCACCTGGCACTCTACATCCTGGAGCCGCTGCTCCGTCTCATGCGCTGGAGGTACAGAGCACCACACACACACACACACACACACACACACACCCCTATACAGGTAGAAAGAGGACATTTTAGATACTTCCAGAGCGCTCACAGCTGGATTTGATTAGTACAGAGTAGTATAGAGTCTTACATTATACCCATACCCATTAATGCACCGGAAACATCAGTGACGAGAGAAGCTCGTGTGTGTGTATAAAATAGTGTGAAGCACGTTACATGTCTAATATCCCAGTCCGTTTAAATCAATACGTGCACTTTCACACCCTTTACCTATTTGGTTTGTATTCACACCGCACGTAATTAAACAAACCTAAGGGGGATGCAGAGTAGGGGTGCGCAGATTAGTCAGAACGGGCCCAAAACGGTGGAAGACGTGCGCGTGAGTGTGTTAACCTGAGGCTCATAGCTGTGCGACAGCAGGACAGGACAAGGTTGGGTGGGATTTGTTTAATATGGATGGAAAACTGGGAATGAAATACGCTGCTACTAATTTTACTGTGTGTGTGTGTGTGTGTGTGTGTGTGTGTGTGTGTGTGTGTGTTCAGGGTTTCAGATCCAGCAGGTGGTGTGTAAGAAACAATCCGATCACTCGGTGGTTTTCAATCACTTCTGTGACAAGAAGAGCAAGCCCAAAGAGAAGAAACGTGCGTGCAACGCGGCGCCGTGTCCTCCAACGTGAGTAGATAGCGCTGCTTGATGTATGCGGGGAAGTGCGGGAAGCGCTTTCCTCCGAGAGTGTTATGCGTCCCTGTGATGCGGCATGAGCAGCGGTCGGCCGGCTTCACGTGTCGAGGCGTGGCTGGTGGGTGGGAATTAGCATGTGTAACAAATTAGGGAGAAAAAGCGAGAAAAAAAGATCTGTTCACATGCAGCATGTGCTATACACGTCGGTATGTTTTAATAGAATGCATGAATATAATCTCTGTCTCTCTCTCCCTCTCTCTCTGGGTCTCAGCTGGTGGGTTAGCGAGTGGTCCGAGTGCAGCAGGAGTTGTAGTGGAGGCGTACGGACGCGGGAGGTGCTGTGTAAGAGGAAGATCAGCTCCGTGGAAGAGAAGGTTCAGGACGATTCGTCCTGTCTCCAACCGCGGCCTCCCGTCACCGAACCCTGCAATAATCACACCTGTCCACCTGAGTGGCACGCCCTCGACTGGTCCGAGGTACATCCGCACCTGGTACACTCACTCGTATTCAAAAAGAAGTCTATAAATGTTCCCATTGTTGTGTTTTTTTATTCAAAGACATCTGCCTACAGCAAATAAAAGTTCAATATTAGGCAATAAGGTTTAGTAAACAGTTATTTATAGTACATAGTTTACTCATTTTAAAAATCCTTCTTTATTCAGTTTGCATGTTCTCCCCGTGCTTTCCTCCGGTACTCCGGTTTCCTCCCCCAGTCCAAAGACATGCGTTGTAGGCTGATTTGCATGTCCAAATTGTCCCGTGTGTGTGTGTGTGTGATTGTGCCCTGCGATGGGTTGGTACCCCGTCCAGGGTGTGTCTCCCGCCCCGTCCCCCGAGTCCTCCGTGTGTAGGATAAGCGGTATAGAGAACTGTTGATCATAATTACTGATCTTCACGTGTGGATAAATATTAATAGAACGGACGTGCATGTGCACAATGAAACATCAGCACCAGCGTTTAAAGAGCGTGTAGACGGTGGTTCAGTAACACGATGAGAATCGAAGAAACACATGCACAATAGTTCTGTTTGTGGATTTTAAAAAAAACTAAACAAACAAAAAAAAGCCCATTAAAGCAAAGACAGAGACGGTTTGTTCAGAGCAAATGAAACACCTTTGGGTTCGGTTATGAGTCACATCTCAGTGCCCTGATTAATGCACTCCTGCACAGCAGCGCTCCAACATCTGGATGAACTCCTTTCTGAAGAAGTATGTCCAGGATGTCACTGGAGCGAAGGAGAATCGTTCATTATAAACATGTTTGATTTGGACTTTAAATGTTGGACGAGCGCGTGATATTTTTGTTGTGTGTGTCACTTTGTAAGTGTGTACTTACTGTCTGTAGATCATCTCCCTCTCTCTCTCTCTCTCTCTCTCTCTCTCTCTCTCTCTCTCTCTCTCTCTCTCTCTCTCTCTCTCTGTGTGTGTAGTGCACTCCCAGCTGTGGTCCAGGTTACAGGCAGAGGGTGATACTGTGCAGGAGTGGAGAGAGCGGAGATACTCTGGCAGAGTCCGAGTGTCCGAGACACAGCCGCCCCACCACCAGGATGCGCTGTAACCTGCAGCGCTGCCCTCCTCCTCAGTGGCTCTCTGGACCATGGAGCGAGGTCAGACTGATATCCAGCAACAAAAATAATAATAAATTCAATTGAATCCCGGTTCACTTCTCCAAGCTGCGTGTGGTTTATTTTATTTTTTTTTTTAACAGAAAAAGTGCTGAAGTAGCACATTTTGTGATCTGGAAAAAAGAAAGCGATGCTGTTACCATAACTAGTTTAACCTAGTGTCGGCTGACGAGCTAACCGAGCTTGCTGTCTAGATCCGATCGATTATTCTCGGTAATGCAGATGAGATAAAGATTGGCGTTTGTCTTTGCTGTAGTTTTGGAAGGTTTGGATTTTGGCAATAAAATATTTTCGATTCTGTATGTCGTAAATCGTATCGTACGTATATGGCAGTTTGTGCTCCATGTTCGTTTTTTTCCCTCCTCCTCCCCCCACGCCAGTCCCAACTTACTGTACAACCTGATTGGTCAGGAGGTTAAAAAAAGAAATAAATATATAAATGCTAAATTGTCGTCATTTGGTGCCTTCATGAACAAATTCCAAGGTGTGTATGCTTATTTCTGTGTTTGTGTGTGTGTTCTTCCCAGTGTTCAGCTAAGTGTGGTATGGGGCATCAGATGCGCTCGGTACAGTGTGTGTCACACACCGGCCTGCCGTCCAATGAGTGTCCAGAGCTGCATCGACCCGCCTTCATGCAGCAGTGCAGGAGCAAGTGTGACCTCAGCGTCCCCACGGACAACCCTGAGGGTGAGGGGTCAAAGTGGGCCTCGGTCCATTGCATGGCAGCATTCACACACACACACACACACACACACACACACACACTCATTCCCAAATAGGGGTAATTTAACATATCCAATCTACTGTACCTACTGTCTACAAACATGTTTTTGGAAGGTGGGAGGAAACCGGAGAATCCGGAGGAAACCCACACGAACACGTGAAACTCCAGACAGACAGTAACCTGAGCTCAGGTGTCTGTTTCTGTCTGTCTGTCTATCTATCTACCTGTTAATGCACAGGATTAACAACACCACAGAAACACACACACACACACACACACACACAAAATATCTCCCAGTATGTTTCATGGATTTGTTTTTTTTTTCCTCACCCCCCCCCACTCCCCCCCATCCCCACTACACAGAGTGTAAAGATGTGAACACAGTGGCGTACTGCCCCCTGGTGCTCAGGTTCAAGTTCTGCAGCCGCCCATATTTCCGACAGATGTGCTGCAAGACCTGCCAAGGACACTGACCTCCTCTTTTCTCCTTTCTCTCTCTCTCTCTCTCTCTCTCTATTTATCTATCTGCTCCCTCACTCACTACTTTCCATGCTCGGAGTGCCAGTCCTGCCTCAGAGAGAGAGAGGGTGGGGGGGGTGGGGAAGGAACGAGGGAGAGAGACTGTGCTGCTGTCCTCCACTCTCCCAAACCAGCTGCTCTGGTGCAGTTCCTGTGAATGTCAGATGGTCAGAGAGAGATTTGTCTTCTGTTAGTTGTCCTGAACATGGTGCTAGTTCTTATTTCATCCATATTTCAGACGGGATACTTCATTTCTACTCAGTTACAGCTACAACCGAGCACAGGACTGCACAGATTACTGCTTTTCCCTGCTTATATTCTCGTACCAGAATACAAATCCAATTTCTACTGCGGCAGATATTATTCCGTTATTAATTACGGCTCTTGATTCCGCACGGCCGCCATCTGGCTCTGGAGTGAAATCAGGAACCTTGTTTCAAGCATCATTTGCATTTGATTAAAATGGAGAAGATGTGGGAAGTTCTAAAAACGTCAAAGAAGGAAGTTTCTATTCACCCGGGCTTTTAGACCGATAAGTTTAATTGCGTCTCATCAGCACAGAACTGAAAACAAACTCGGTTTTGTCCAGGACGTAAATATCATCGTGATGAAGCTGTAATGTAAGGAAAACTCCCGAACTGAACTGTGCAGTGCTGTGCTGTGTTAAAAACACACACACACACACACACACACACACACACTAATGACCACAATATTCACTGTTTACATCGTTTCCGTTTCTGTTTTTGACGTGTTTATTTTTACTATAGGAAATATTTCTTTGTTCTTATTAGGAGATTTCGCCGTCTGTGACGAGATCGCGTCGTACAGGTGGGAGGTTAAAAAAAAAAAGTAACGATAAAATTCAGCCAAAAATCATATTTACACAGTGTTCCTCTCTCAGACGTATTCGATCAACCAAGAAATGTTGGTCGCGTGACGTTTTACGCCGACGTGTGCCGATGTGGTTTGGGACACGGTGTTAGTCTACAGTTCGCGGAAGGTGAGCGGAGTGGAGTGGCTTAAACACGTACGTTAATGATTCTCAAATTATTTCCAGATATTTATATTCTTGTATCGAAATTGTCGTCATGGTGACGGATGAAAACACGCCGTATCGTTCAAGTCGACTTTGCACGCTTATCCAAAGAAAGTTAGCGTCCTTCTGGCAATCAGGAAATTCTGAAAGATTTAGATGTCACATGAGAGGCCTTTTTCCCTAGGCCTGTTTATCCCAGGCTAAGTGCACTGTGTGTGGGGAGAAGTGAAAGACCTCCAGGCCTTTTTCCCTAGGCCTGTTTATCCCAGGCTAAGTGCATGTGTGTGGGGAGAAGTGAAAGACCTCCAGGCCTTTTTCCCTAGGCCTGTTTATCCCAGGCTAAGTGCATGTGTGTGGGGAGAAGTGAAAGACCTCCAGGCCTTTTTCCCTATTTCTTCAATTATATCTCAAATAATTCAGGTCTTCACTTTGGAGAAATACCGAGATTAAAGTCCGTCCAAAAAAAACAAAAAAAATCGGATTCAGCGTACAGATGGAATCGGGAAGGGTCTATTCGTTTTCACTTTATGTAAGAAAAATTTCAAAAGTCTTGGCTGATCGAATACTTTTGGGATGAAAAGAAACCTTGTGGGAATGCGTTTTTTTTTTTTTTTTTTTTTTACTCAGTCGATCTATTCCTGTAATTCATTTAGTTTTCTTAAAAAAAAAAAAAAAGTTGTTATGGCCTGATCAACCATTCAGTATAATAAGCTTCATAAAACCGTACTGTTATGGTCTCTAACATGCTTTATATATATATATATATATATATATATATATATATATATATATATATATATATATATGTATATATATATATATATATATACTGTATACTGTATACCCTCTCTGTGACTGTATTTTGTTTGTCCTGATCTTGCCATTTGGTCTGGGATGGTTACAGGAGCGTTAACCGGACAGTGATCTCAACATCTATTATTATCGCTACACCAATATCGCTAGAGGCCATGAGTCATCGTCACCTTTATTCTGCGGCATTCAGCTGTGTTTTCACACATCGAGCTTTTATTTATTTAATTTTTTTTTTAAACGGTAGTGTTCATAGGGCTACACAACCGCTTCATAAGTCCTTCATGACACGATGTACCCTCACATAAACGTTTAAGAAGCCTTACATTAGGTGTCAGGTGTCGCTAAGACGTTTTTGTCAAGTTGGCCTAAGCGTTTGGACGTGCTATGCCGTTTTCCAGGCTGACTTAACGTTAGAATGTTATGACAGCATTCGAGCTCTTCTTATAGCAGCGCTTCTGGTATGTCGGCGCTACGTGACGGCGATGACGTGCAAAACAAACATGAAAACCAAACAAGCTCGGAGAAGACAGGTCATAAACGTTTGGTTATATTACAGTGTCATAACATTGTCATGAGGTGTTCATAAGACTCGTATAAATATAATCAAACGAAAGCCATTTTGATGAAGGGCCTGGGAAGACATACATAATCAGTAATAATGGTGTCATGGCATTGTTATAAGCCTTCATAGAATTATAATAATAATAATAATAATAATAAAACAGTTTAGTTTAGGGCCTGAGGGAAAAAAAAACACCATCTTTCATTAGGGTGTCATGACATTTTCACAATTGTTCATAAATATTGTGTAAATAATCTGTCGATATGGTGACATGACGTACAGTAGTCGTAGGAATTCCTTGGGTTCTTATGAGCGGTTATAAGAAACTCACTTTACTTATACTGTCATAACAGTGTAATGGATGCCTTTGATTTATACAGGAGGTGTTTATGTCAAGGATATTACCTCTTAATGCTTTCTATATATAAGCATTTATAAATGTCTATGCCGCTTTATGTCGGGGGTCATAAAGAGTTTATGTAGTTATGTCACCTTAGCATTACAGTGACAGAAAATAGTGTATATGTCAGCTGACACTTATTAAAGGAAGCATTTATAGATGTTTTTCTAGGTTAATATCAGTTGACGAACGGCTTATGTAGTTATGTCACCTTCACATTAAAATTTAAGCTACTATTGTTTGTCAGATGAGCCTTATTTCGAGTACGCATTTATTTATACATGTTTATGCAGGTTTATATCAGGTGTTATAAAGAGTTCACGCCGTCGTTATATATCTTCACGTTAAATTTACGAAAGTAGTGTGTATGCCGGCTGATGCTTATGGGAGCCGGTATTTATAAATGTTTATGTAGGTTCGTGTCAGGTGTTATAAAGAGTCCGTGTACTTGTTATGTCACCTTATCACAAACTGTCTGTCAGCTGACAGTTATCGATATAGGTAGGTATACGTTTAAGAGATTTACGTCAGTTGTTGTGAAGGGTTTGTGGCACGTAGCACTATGAACACTACCTGTAATAAGTTGTCAGTTTAAAGCAAAAAAAAAAAAGTCATCTTAATCAGCAATTAATGATGAATAAACTCATCACATTCGGCGTGGAAAAAAAACACACACACACCCCCCCCGTATTAAAATGTATATTTATAAATATAGAAGCATTTTTGATACTTTTCTCGTAGCCTAACAATCAAGTTTAAAACTTTTTTTTTTTTTTTTTTTTTTTTCAATCTGGCGAGAAACCACATATTTACATACTTTTTTTTTTTTATTCCATCAGCGCAGTGGCACTGATTTCTGTATCCAAAGTTCGCTTCTTTGCTTTTGCACTGGAGCTCCGAGGCTAATGTTGCTAACAAGTAAAGGAAACCTATATCTATCAGATTAGCATCAACTACATTTTGGGGTAAAAAAAAAAACCAAACAAACAAACAAACAAACAAACAGAAAATACCTAAGAACATTTCTTTTTTTGCTTTAATACACTAAGCACTGGAGAGAGTTAGTCAAAATTAGCATTAGAAGAGCTAAGCAACCTCGGGTGTTATGAAGGTGCTTTATAAATGAAAGATATTGTTGTTGTTTGTTTTTTTTTTGTTTTGTTTTGTTTTTTGCATTAGCCTAATTCTGTGTCCGTTTGGTAATGTTTTACAGGAAGTTTATGGGAAGGTGCAGTACAGTTAGTGCTGTTTGGTGCTAACATAACAATTCACAATCCCAAAGCTGACGAGAGGAAATCAACATCAGCATTAGCATTGTCATGCCTTAGCATGATCATGCCAGCAGCTGCTTTTATGTTGTAAATCATCATGAAATATCGCGATTATAATGACTTCTTCCTTAGGATTATACTAAGACACACAATTCTAATCCTGACTGAGAGATTAAAGGTGTGGTATGTAATTTTAGGGATCTCTGCTGTCCCTCAAATTAAGCTGAAAATAGATATGCCTCATGGGGTGCCTTGGAGGAGAAAGGGGAGGAGCTGAGCGGCTCGGTTCCAATAAGGGGCGGGGCTGGTTTCCAGGCTGTGAAAATGACAACAGAAGCCTGAAACAAGCAAACTAAGAGAGATCCATCGCATGGCGATATTTGAATTGCGGTATTTTCTAAAGAACCTTTAAGCGTAGGAGAAGATTTATGGTTTAGAATTATTTTATTTTTTAAGTTACAGACTGCACCTTTAAGGTCAGGCTTTATTTAGGCACTGAACTGTGGTAACACAAAAACTACACTATATCAGGAGGAATCCTGGGGACATTAGAGACATTAGGCAAAATAAATATACCTGGTACAGCAAAAAAAGCAAGGTGTATACTGACTTATTTCTAATCAGACACAGTTTAGACCGTGTGTCTTATACTTTAGAGTAAAAAATTGTCCAGAAAATGCGTCAACGTCGTTACGCAGCTTAATAAAGTGACACATATCCTTTCACGAGTGCTTTAAATCTAAGAAGCGATCTAAGATCCGAGCTGTGACAGGCTGCTTTAAACACAGCGTAGCGAGACTTTTTGTGGTGCTTTGTAATGGTGCTATTTCTGTCTTTTTCTTTCATTATCTCAAGATTAGTACTTTATTAAAAAAAAAAGGTAATTGTATTAGAACCTTGCTTGAGGTAAGAAGTAACATGAGAGCTAAGATATTTAACAGGAATCTATGTTATCCGTCAAATTATTTGTGGGGGAGAAAAAAACAACAAAAAAACGTACGTAATCAAGTCATGCTAGATCCAAAACACATGGTTGTTATTGTTGTTATTGTTGATGTGACCTTTTTTTTTTTTTTTTTTTTTTTTTAATTTTTATTTTGTTCTGCTTAATATGTTACACTTGAAGCGTGTTGATTTTGACTCATATTAGTAGACGCAGTCGGACGTGGTTAGTTTGAACAGATGTTACGTTTTTGTCGCTGTGTTTAAAAATGCTATTGAGATAACTTCATGTACTGTAATGTGCATCGGATGGATATGTATGTGCCCCTGAAGTGTATGTAGACCAACTAAAATGGAAAAATAAATACGACGAATAAAGAAAATCGTGTATTGTGAACAGAGGAAATTTGGCGTGCGCTTCCTTTTTGGTATGCTGTTTAATATTAAAAATGCACTTTGCTTGTCAAATCTCTCCAGTTACAGTAAACATTCAGATGTTGTGTCAGTCACGTTGTCACAGGTTGATTACAATACTTACAATAAAGCATATGTAGAAATACCTTGATGTATTATTAGTGGAAGTCCAATCAAAAATCCATCCACTTGAGTGAAAATACGAGAGGATCATTTCTAAACAGTACAGTAACAGTCTTACATGTGTAATACTTATTTAACATGTACTGTATAGGACTTTTATGCAATGCACAATTTATGAGAAGAAGTTCATTCGCTTGAATCTGTATAACTCGAATGTGTGCACTGAAGCGAGTGCTTAAAATTATCTTAAAGGGGCGGTTTGTAAACTTTAGAACCCCTTTAAGCTTGTCTGGAAACAAACAAGGTTCCTCCCTCCCTCCCTCCAACTCTGACTCCACCCCCTCTTTTAAAACTGTCTGTCTCTCATGTGTTGCCTTTTAAGGTAAAGACCCACACATTGAGAGCAGCTCTGTTCTGGATGTGGGTGGAGCTAGTTTCAGGGCCAGAAATATTTGAACAGAAGCTCCGATTCGAAAAGAAACACCCCCCCCAAAAAAAACCGCAAATCTGGTAACATCGCAGATCTCATTCGTTTTTAAACGATACAAGTATCATAGCAATAGCAAGTCTAGAAACCACATACTGCACCTTTAATTATAAGAAGTGAAATTCCATTCTTTCACATAGTTGATAAACGGACGAAAGTAAGACAGGATGTTAGATAGACGTAAGTTGTGTCAGAAAAGCAAGTTACCTGCTAGGAAACTGTGTGACTGTGTGTTCTGGTCAGCATTGCGCACAAACGCTTTAAGCACATGACTCTTCGTCAATGCGTCAAAATAAGCCTGAATAAGCAAAACCTTTTACGCTGCGCACCTTTTATCTAAAGGATGATTCACGAATGAATCGTTCATTTTAGATGACCTTTTAATGAGTCTAGCACACACAGTAAAGTAGTGTTTTACTTTTGCTGCTCTGCACAAAAGACTTCAAAAGCTAACCCCTGAACAGTCGACTAGTACAATTCACCACCTAGATGCTAAACATAAATGACGCTCCACCTGCCCGCATTCTTCCCTTGATGCTATTGCTGAATGTGTGGTGACTCAAATGCAGATCTGATTCGCAAAAAGGTCGACGTATCGTATGGGGTGGTTACGAGACGGCTCTTAATACTCAAATACGACATTTAAGTGAGGAATTCATTTATGAATACTCTGTAATGTTCTACTCCTGCTTTACTTTGATGAGTGTAGCGTGAGACCGAGGGCGTTGGGTGGAGTCCCGGTGGTTTCAAACCGCCACTGAGTGTTTTGCTAGTGCTCGTACTTGACTCTTACGGCTTCACACATTCACACCAATCTGATCTCAGCTTCACGCAACGTTGCCTTCTTCTTTCACTATTCGAGCCTTCTGAAATTGTCAAGGTTGTAAAAGCTCTAGTTTTGTGTGTGTGTGTGTGTGTGTGTGTTTCTCTATTTGAGGTGTAACTGCATCTGTGAGCAAGAAATTATTTGTCTTAAGCGACGGCTGGTGGTGATATTAGATGTGAGGGCTGTAATATAACAGATCTATTCGAATTAAACATTTGGACTTATTGGTGCTGTAATAAGAATGATGTGAGGCAAGTTATTACACACACACACACACACACACACACACACACACACACACAAAGCCAGGTGCAGTCATGATTTCAAGTCAGTAAAGGAGCTTTTCTGGATTTATCCTGCGTTTCTTCCGAATACTGAACATGCCGAAGGTTATCGCCCTTTCTCACACCAGAAACACGCCACTGTCATTTTGTCCTCGTGTGTAATCTTATATTTTGATTCGGACGACGTGTGCTTTGTTCATCTGCCGTTTCTCCTCCACTTTGTGGCATTTTGAGGCAAAAAATAGGACGCTTCTTTATTCAGGCTTATCTTTCAAATATTCTGGCCCAGAAATTAGCTCCGCCTTCTTGTTGATACATAGCCACTCAGCTCTGCCTCTTTTCCTTAAAAGGCATCTCACAATTTTAACACAGGCGGTGTGTGTGTGTGTGTGTGTGTGTGTGTGTATGAGGGAGCTTGGGGGCGGGGGTTTGGAGCGTGGTTTAAAGGAACAACATTTCAAAATCTAAAAAAAAACCCAAAAACCCCCAAACTGCCCCTTTAAGATTTAAAGCAGCTTTAAGCGTACTTTGACTGTCATTATCTCTGTCATGAAGTTCTGCCTAAAGGAACACGGGTGAGGGTGTGTTTAGTATTGCAGCCCGTATGTCACTTATTCGCACATATTCGCAAACAACATCTTTTCTCACACTTGGGTGTGTGTGTACGTATGTGTGTGTGTGTGTAGGCGAATGAGGGGAGTGCAGCTCGTTGCAGCCTCAGTTCTGCTCTCATGTACGACCTGTGGGAGGATGAGGAAGTGTTGGTGTATTCAGGGTTTGCCGGAGTTTGAAGCGCTTCGCTTAAATACGCAGAGTTTGATTTAAAGGGTAAAGAGTTCGATAGCGATGGAGAGGTGTTGACAGGGCACGCTGGTGGATTTTCTCACAGGCATAAACACACACACACACACACACAGGAATACATAGAGAAGAAGGTGTGTGCAGGTGGACAGAGAGAAGAGGGCTGACACGATGGTAAGTATACCTTGGGATTATTTTGTTAAGAGCTGACTGTGAAGGTTAAAACCTGGGATACGAATAAGTCAACGCTCATTAGATGAATGAGCTGCACATCTCTGAATGTATGTTGCTTCCCGTTCTGACGGTCCGTGATATCAGCGGCGATCTGAGCTGCAAGAGCAATAGTGATGTCAGTTTACGGTCACTTCATTTCACACGGTACTTCTGCCAGTCATTCATTCATGCGTTCATTTTATCCTGGAAGTACGTACAGGACGCGGCGAGTTTTAAAGCCCTAATCGGTCGCGCTCGGCTCGATTGGGACCAGGATACAATCATTCGAATACAGAAGTATTAAGCCAGAGATGACGAAAACTGTGATTTTCACCTCCTTAAATGGAAGAGATACGATATTTCTTTCCTGTTTCCTTTTTTCAACAGGAAGTGATAAAACTGAAGGACTCTCCACACCCCCATGACCACTCTTCCACTGATTCAGATAAAATGCTGGATTATTGTTAGCTTTATGCTTCCATAGCTGCCGGGGCACGAGAGATTCATTCACATGTATTAACTAGCACACACTCTTGCACTCGTCTTGCTGCAAAATATGCGTCTGTTAATAAGTCGATAAATGTAAACATGGACTCAAATGGTGGGGTGGGCAAGGGGGTGGGGGTGGAGGTGGGGAGATGAAGCGGATACTGGCCCACCACCAGGGATCGTTATAGGTGTGTTGGGGTTTGGCCCAGCCACAAAATTTTAGAGCTGGAGGTGAGGCGTTGTCTAAAGAGGATGTGTGTATCGAAAGGGAGTTACGCAAGAGCACAGAGGGAAGTTGAGACGTGTGTTTCAGGGGCCTCAGCACTTCCTCATACGCATTGGGTTTGTTTCTGGAGCACAGGTTTAACACACAACAAGCATCAAAACTGACCTGCAGCTTACACCTTAGCATTCAGTCAAATAAAAACAGCGATGGTATTGATCTTCCCTGAGGTGTCTTATAGCTACACGCCTATGTTTATAATTATATTTACACTCATGTATGACAATGACAAAATTACCTGTCCTTTTTTTAATCGCACTATTTTCTTAGCAATTTACCAATGCATCTGAGAGAAATGTCGACGTTCGTGAGAGTTCTGTTCTTCTCATTTTCATCGTCACTGTGCCTTAACAGCTATGTGCTCGCCAGTAAATGATCATTTTAGCTGTACAAACTCTTCACTTGGCAAACACAACCGAGAGAGATGTTCTCTAGCTTGCTATGCTAGCTATATATAGTACGTGCTAGCTAGTAAATCATTTTAAAATCCAGTTCGGAGCATTTTACCCATACATCTGAGAGAACACATTGAGCTGTACAAACTGTTCACTTGGCAATTTGCTAACACAACTGAAGGAGATGTTCGTTAGCTAGCTATGCTAGCTATATACAGTACGTGCTAGCTAGTAAATCATTTTTAAATCAATTTTTACCCGTTCAGAGCCTTTTCTTAGCATTTTACCCATATATCTGAGAGAAACGTTGATGTCCCGGACAGTTTTGTCTGATTTCCGCCGTCACTGTGACTTTACACTGTGTGTATATTAAAGATGTGCTCGCTTGTTTAGGTATAACATTGCTTGTACAGAATCTTTACTTAGCAATTTGCTAACACATCTGAGGGAAATGCTCGCTAGCTAGTTATTTAAGCTATATACGTGTGCTTTTATCGTCAGTTCAACCGTATACAGCTGGTACAGTACACAGTGAAACGAAACAATGTTCCTCCAGGACCATGGTGCTACATAAAACAACACACTAAACACATTGAGCTGTACAAACTGTTCACTTGGCAATTTGCTAACACAACTGAAAGAGATGTTCGTTAGCTAGCTATGCTAGCTATATACAGTACGTGCTAGCTAGTAAATCATTTTTAAATCAATTTTTACCCGTTCAGAGCCTTTTCTTAGCATTTTACCCATATATCTGAGAGAAACGTTGATGTCCCGGACAGTTTTGTCTCATTTCCGCCGTCACTGTGACTTTACATTGTGTGTATATTAAAGATGTGCTCACTTGTTTAGGTATAATATTGCTTGTACAGAATCTTTTCTTAGCAATTTGCTAACACATCTGAGGGAAATGTTTGCTAGCTAACTATTCTAGCTATATACATGCTAGCTGGTAAATCATTTTAAAATCCATTTTTACCAGTTCAGAGCTTTTTCTTAGCATTTTCCCAATAAGTTCTGAGGTAAACGTTGATGTTTTTCGACAGTCCAGTCTCATTTTCATCATCACAGTGCCTATACATTGTTTATATAAAAGACTTAATCGCTATGCGCTAGCCAGTTAATTATCATTTTAGCTGTACAGACACTTCACTTGGCAATTTGCTAACACAACTGAGAGAGATGTTCACTAGCTAGCTATGCTAGCTATATACAGTACGCACGAGCTAGTAAAGCATTTTTAAATCAATTTGACCAGTTAAGAGCATTTTCTTAGCATTTTACCCATATATCTGAGAGAAACGTTGATGTCCCGGACAGTTTTGTCTCATTTCCGCCGTCACTGTGACTTTACATTGTGTGTATATTAAAGATGTGCTCACTTGTTTAGGTATAATATTGCTTGTACAGAATCTTTTCTTAGCAATTTGCTAACACATCTGAGGGAAATGTTTGCTAGCTAACTATTCTAGCTATATACATGCTAGCTGGTAAATCATTTTAAAATCCATTTTTACCAGTTCAGAGCTTTTTCTTAGCATTTTCCCAATAAGTTCTGAGGTAAACGTTGATGTTTTTCGACAGTCCAGTCTCATTTTCATCATCATAGTGCCTATACATTGTTTATATAAAAGACTTAATCGCTATGCGCTAGCCAGTTAATTATCATTTTAGCTGTACAAACACTTCACTTGGCAATTTGCTAACACAACTGAGAGAGATGTTCACTAGCTAGCTATGCTAGCTATATACAGTACGCACGAGCTAGTAAAGCATTTTTAAATCAATTTGACCAGTTAAGAGCATTTTCTTAGCATTTTACCCATATATCTGAGAGAAATGTTGATGTTCCAAACGGTTTTGTCTCATTTCTACCGTCACTGTGTGTATATTAAAGACATAAATGCTTTGTGCTCGGTTGTTTAAGTATAATATTGCTTGTACAGAATCTTTTTTTAAAGAAATTTGCTAACACATCTGAGGGAAATGTTAATAGGTCCAGTTTCATATTCACTGTTACTGTACCTTTACATATAAAGTGTTTATATTTATATATAAAGAGGTAAGCACTGGGATTCTTTGTCAGATTAATTACACATTATTTATAAATGCCTGGACTACATTTATTTGGCCTTTATTTACATTTACATTTAGCGGATGCTTTTATCCAAAACGATTTACAAATGAGGAAATACAAGCAAAGCGATAAATCAAGCAGAGAACAATACAAGTAGTGCTGCCATACAAGATTTATAATCGAGTTCTAGAGAAGCAAAGTGCGCAGAGTAGAGGTGTACGAGCTAGAGTAATTTGTTATTATTTTTTTAAAGGGTAATGTAGGGTTGGCATTTTAGGGGTTAGTTAGGTGCTCACGGAAGAGGTGGGTCTTCAGCTGTTTTTTGAAGATGGTAACAGATTCTGCGGTCCGGATTTGAGGTTGGAAGTTCATTCCACACTGGTTGGGCTGGTCGAAGACGAGGCGCGCTGCTGCATTCTGAATCATCTGAAGGGGGTTTGATGGAGCTGCTGGGAAGTCTGAGAGTAGTGCGTTGCAGTAGTCCAGTTTTGATATGACAAGAGCCTGGACTAGTATCTGTGTGGCCTGTTCGGTGAGAGAGGGTCGGATTCTCTTGATGTTATACAGAATGAACCTATAGGACCGTGCAGCTGTTGAAATGTGGTCTATAAAGGTCAAGCTGTCATCAAAAGTCAATTTATAGTATATTGGGTCGCAGTAAACATTTAAAGCCTTGTTTTGCAGTCCTAATTTCCACAGTCCTAATTTCATTATGGTTATACGTTTCCTGTTTGGGTGACAGCAAAACTGTGAGGCTAAGGTAAACATTGTAGTAGTTTACTTCAGTTTAAAGTTGTTTACAATGGAAAAAACAGTTAGTGAGCCTTGATAAGATGAGATGACAATTTAATTACTGACCGTGATGCTTTTTGACTCATTCAATCACAAGCCTTTTGCCCACACACACTGTTCCGTTTCCACAAATGGCAATCCTGATGAATGATGCAAGCCTAAATAGAGATGTGGTGTTGTTTTTTTCGTCATGTGAACCGCGCAGATCTTTTCCATGAAACAGTTTCACTACCAGCTAGGGTGACTTTATAGGGACCCTCAGTAAGGAAGAAAACATGTTAAGCGGGGTGGAGGGTTGGGAGTGGTGCTGAAATACAAAAATTACATCCAACGCTACATCCAACGCTACAGAACGTCTTTGTAAACGAGATATTTCCTGTTCTCACACCAGCCTATGATCTTTTATTCTCTCGCGCATGTAATGTAATAAGACAAAAATCACACCTTTTCATGTTACTGAGAGTCCAAAACTTCCTTCAGGACAGAAAATGTTAAAGCTACCACTTTACCTCTGGCTGTGACAAAGTGCTGAAACTGGAGACTCCTTACTCCATAAACATTAAATCAACACTAGTCTCCTTATAGAAAACTCCACCGTATCACTGACTGAGCTGTAATTACAGAAACAATGACTTATAAGAAAGAGTGCATTAACATACTGTATACTGAAGACATATAAGCATGTGAATTATAACCCTGTCATGATGTGTGATTTCCCCTGTTCACACATATGAGGTCATATTTTCTGTGTCTTCCTGTTTAGGCGCCTGTTTTTATGATGCGGTTTCTGAATTAGGTTGAATTAAGTTCCACACGTACACAGGACATTTTCTGTGTGCGCATAAAATGTACATATATCAAGGATAAACCCAGAACTTCTTTTTGTTTATTTATACTTTGTGCAATAAGCTTAAGATCAGAAAAAGTGCGACTCCGGTGGTATGGGCCGTTGCTGGCTTGAGTAATTAGGTGAGATGTGTTTCGGCTGTGTTGTGGGAACACTTCGCCTCTTTTACATCACTCTGCAGGAATATAAACCACAAAGAGCCTGATGTGGTTCAGAAAGAGAACATTTCCATACCGTGAAACCAAACGAAAAAGCCTTGAGGCTTCGCATAAGTAAGCCTTGGTACAGAGATGACTTACAAGAAGTACTCGCTGACTTTAAACGCCCTAGTATAGTCACAGGTATTAAACAGTGGGTTTATACATTGAGTAATGTAATAAATATAGAATAAAGAAATGAATAAGAATGTAATGTAGATATATATTAATTACATTCAATGACACGTGTAATATCGGTTAAACAAATAGATTTTTATTTATTTATTTATGCTTATAATTTAAAAAAATAACGATCTAATCTGCGCTACTCAATATTTCAGTTTAAATGGTAAGATTAAATAAAATGGTTAACGAAATATTCGAATAACCAAATATAACATAATATAATACAATATATTAGAATGGCCTTATATTTAATCATTTAGATTTAAAAACTTTATTTCTTACTCCTGTCATGAAACCGTGCCTTGCGAAAAATATTCAACCCCCATGAAAGTCATCGGATTCGTCTGAAGGACAAATGACACACATGTTGTTTTCCAACCAAAAAAGTTTTAAGCAGGCTCAAGCAGGTTCTCTTGTAATATCTAAACCCCCCACGCCAAAAATAACTGCCCACATCTTTCATACTTTTTCAGTCTTGATGGTTTTTTTCTAGCCACGCCTCCCATACCGCCTTCAATGATCAGAGATCTTGAAATGGTTCCCTGGTGAACTTTACTCCACTCTCAGCTACTGTACTCTGTAACTCCTTGAGACGGACAGTTGGCCTGACTGTAGCTTCCCTCAACGGTCTCTGTCTGGAGTGTTGATGGAGGGACTTGTCTACGTAGGTAGTGCTTGAGTGGTGTGATGCCAATAATCCAGTAGTGCTTATTGTAATGTCCAACCTCTTAGATGTCATTTTACACCCTATTCCTAAATTATGCAATTCGATTACCTTATCTTTAACGCGCCTTAGAATGCTCCTTCGTCTTCATTAGCACTTCTTTCCTTCAGACTGACCGCGTCTCGAAGGACGGTTCAGCTGAAGGTGGATTTTGTCCAGAAAATGTTTTAATATTTCACAGATGGAGACCAATTACGTGAAATCAGTTGTGTCGTCGTTAAGATAATATCTCTCATCTGGAGTGTCTGCGAGGGGTACGGGTGGTGGTGGTGGTGCGGGGGGTAATTCAATACTTACACGAATAGCGTTTTTCAGTTTTTGATTTTCTTTAAAGTACTCGCAGACCGATAATTCATTTTGACAGGAAGAATACGCATATTTACCATTTGTTATTCCAGACAACTAAATTTTTTTTTATTGATTTTTTTTTTTTTGTATTTTGTTATGTAATGCACCGTTTTAACTAACACCACATTTCTGATCAAAGCATTTTTTAAAAAATATATACTGTATGTATATATACTATAAAGCTATATAAATTGTCGAGGTATATACTGACAAGCGCTGTTTCCTGTCATCATTACCACAGTCAGCATAGCTAGGTGTATTTATAGACAAGCAGCAGTGTTTTTCTTCTGTTTAACTTCTGCAGCAGATATCAGTAGGCCTCAAACTCACGCATGCCGCCACAGAATCTTACAACGCCAGCGTGATATCCGGAAGTATTTCGTATACAGTGTATACTGAATACTGAGTATACGATGTAATGAAAGTCTTCGTGCAGCTTACATAAAGCGGATACAAGAACCGTGTAGAGACAACATACAAGACACAGACATACGGAGACAGTCGCATATTAATTGTGGGAACGATACTGCTTTGAGAAGTTTGAGATTGCAGTTAGTATGAATACTGCACATGGTCGTATACATCATGAGGGCTCCAGAGGTCAGATCCCGATGATGCCACAGCCACTCATGGCATGGAGAGGACAGAGTAAAACTGGCTGTGCTCTCTAGGTGGGTGGGAGGGGCATACTCTGTCTTCGTTGTCGATCAGAGCGACACTAGCCAATCGTAGGTGTCTGTGAGCTCATGAATGTGGAAGGGGGTAGATAGCGCTTTCCTTCGAGTGTGTATCTGTAGTGTGAACGCGAAGGCGTCTCGATATGTCCCGGACTGAGGACTGAGTCGTTGCCCTAGATGGAAATGAAATGCAATGTAATCATTGGAAATCATGCTGAATGGTAGAGCTCTTGGCCCCTAGGCTAATGGATAAAGGCAATGCCATAACAGCAGAGACAAAAGCAGCTGCTTTTCATAGTTTCATTTGTTGTTATCAGACCACGCGATTGAACCGTTTTGAAACAGCTCATACAGGTACACGAGGTAGGATTCGCAGGACATTTCTGGCTGAAAATAAATAAATAAATGCAGCCGGAAGACAGACGTAATAAAAGTGAGCGACGGAAAACAATGTATGACATCAGCTCATCAGAAGTGGTCACTGGACATGCTCATAATGTCAGGTGTGAAGGTGTCAGGTTGACTGTCCTCTTGTGATCTGATCACCCAGGATGCCAGATTGGGGACTTTGACTCCTGGCTATGACTTTTGAACCTAAAAATGACTTCCTGGTGCAAAAAAAAAAACCCTCCATGGTCTAAAATTCTCAACTCAACTTTTTCTTTTGGAAAAGTTGTAGCTTGAGTTCAAATTTAGGGGAGGGGTTAAAAAGATTCACAGCTTTTTCAAAAGAGCACGTTTTCCCATTAAGAAGTGTGAATGTGATACTTGTTATTGATACAGATTTGTAGACCTCGGACTGTTTTAAATATAACTACGAAATAAAAGAGAGTGCAAGAGTTCGTTTTCGATTATACTCGGGTATCCTGTCAGCCGTATAAAATGCTACTCAGGCGCTTTCCACCCCAGCCCTTTGGTTCCACGACGCCGCGAGGCATAATGTCGTCCCAGTTCAGTACTGTGTCTTGCACGCAGTGAACTGTGGCTGAAAATCCAGCGGCTTTTAAAAAGAGGAATCAGAAATTTCACCTCTGCTCTTGGTCCATCTCTCACATTTCTTCAGACGCCTGTCTTGGCGTTCTCAATCACAAGGCGTTTTGTAACGTTCTCCTCTTCTTAAGCAATACAGGAAATGGTTCCTTTCCTTAGTATCAACTGGTCCTCTTCTGCTGTTAGCCAATGTAGCGATTGTGGGTGATGTTGGTGGTGTTAAGATGGCGCAAATAGTCAAAACATCATCTATAACATCTATTTGAATCCCTTTACCAACTACATAGCTATGAATTTCATTCTTATTTTGATAAGTAATTTTATTAAGGTTATTTAACGCTAATGGAATAACAGTTTTATGGATTCAGTGTTTAAGGCTAAGCTTAGAGTTTTAAGCTAGCAGGACGTTTTCTGAATGTTCTTTTTCTAAGATAATTTGGTTCTGAAAATTGTTCCAACCTCGGAGCAATAATACTATAATCTCTAAGTGCTACTGAGATTTATGTTATTTATTTATTTATTTTTACACTCAGAACATACCCAATGAAAATGTTTGTTTCACGAAATTACTGGTGCTCTCCAGAGTGTCCTCAAAGCAACTCAGTAACCTTTATATTCAATGCCGCTAAGTGTAGCTAGCCAGCTAGCAAGTTTTCGCTTACCAAAGAGGAATAATTCCAGTCCAATCTAATCCAATCCAGTCACAGATATGATGGGGGGAAGGGGGGGAGGTTTGGGGTGTTAAGGGCTTTGTTCATGCACACAACACCGGTCCAGTTGCTGTGATTCCAGTCATTGATATTAGTTACAGTGATGTATCTATAAAACTCCCTCCGGTTGTTTTGGTCTATGTACCCTGCTGTGCATAAGTATTCCCCCCCCTTAAACTTTCCTATATTTTGTAGTGTTACAACCTGGAACAGAACTGGGCTTAACTGGGATTATATGCCATGAATCTACTAAAATGGTGGTGGAAATCAGTGTAGTTTCCAAAATCAGCCGGTGGAGGCGTTATGTTCCCGTGCATCCGTCCGAGGTTCTCCAGAACGAGTGGTCGAATGTT